>NW_009716674.1:0-29982 GCF_000703405.1 Apaloderma vittatum | reverse complement strand
AGGTAGATGACATCCATAGCCTTTCCTTCATCAAACAAGTGGGTCACACTTGCCCAGGTCCCCTCTGCTGGCTGTAAGGTCAGGGGGAAAATTTGACAGAGAAGGTGAACACATGATGCCAGAGCATCAAGGATACATATAAATCAATAATGTACTCTGGGAATGCCACTGGCACGTGGCACTTGAAAATGGTGTGTCCAGACGTACAGAATGGCAGTTCTGCTACCAAACATAGCAGGGAGACCTAGGGCACCAAGCTCAGATCTGGTTCCTGCAAGCTATGTCCCTTTGTACATGTGGTGTGAGGCAAAGTTGTCAGGCTTCCGCCTCTCAGACCTCTTACCTCCAAGACAGTTCTTTCAGCTCTCCTCATCCCACCATGTTGTGTGCTGTGACTTCTTAGTTTCTGCTAGAGGAAGATGCTTGCTGTTCACATTCACAAAGGTGAAATTTCTGGTGGCAGTCATTTGACATGCCACCAGCCCAGATTTTGTTAATCATCTTATTTGCATTTAGTAGGAAAAACTGCTATTCTTTTCATACTACACCTAATGTAATATCTAGGGGGAAATTATGTGTTATACTTTGGACTGAACTAATGCCCCACCACAGCTGAAGGATGAGCTCCTACCTCAGATGCACCTGATCTCCTGGTGAGCTAATTAATCTCAATAACAGAAAAAATAACCCTAAGCAGGTAATAAACACACAAAAATAGTGCTTGACGAGCACAGTCGAGGAGCCAAGACGTCCTAGCAAGTATAAGATGAGGTACAACGGGGGCAGGACCTTTTGAAGGGGAGCTGTTATAGATCCCCTCAGCCCAAATCATGTAGTGTGACCTTTACATCACTTCTCACTTGCTGTGCCTCATGGTGTGCCAGCAAATCTTGGCTGAAGTGGGGAGGTGTTATCCCCATCCTCCTCCTGACAGGGAAGATTGAGCTTTGCTTGAACTGGCGGAACGATCCCTTCAGTCTAGTCAGTGGCAGAGACTTGAAGCCAGATCAGTCTGTGTGTCACTGGCTCTGGGGCTACTTAGTGGACAACTAGCTGCCACCATGTGTCACCAGGTTCAAACCCAGCCAGAAGTCACCACTATCCTTGCATGTAGGAGCTCAGACAGCTGTCAGAACAAATTACCCTTCCTTTGTTACCTGCCCTGATAGTATGTTTATGGGCCTTCTTGGAAGTCTGTCATGAAGTCCACAGAGTTGAATTATCACATTTCCCTTCCCACTTGCCTATGGGAAAGAAGTGATTGGGCCTTGCAAGTGAAGGTGGCAGAGATAGTTAACAGCATGAAAACCCTCCAGAGAAAATAATGTGCATTCCTCAAGTGTTAATGTCACACAGCCATGAGGCAACCCGCGCTGATTAGCAGGTCAACTTGCTTGGACAAGCTTCTGTGGCCAGCTGACTATATCAGAAAGTTCTTCTATTGACTTTCCAGAAAATTGTCCCAGAATGAACTACCAGCTGCATTTGCAGCCCATCACAGGTGAGCAAACCAGACTATCTGACTGTGAGAAGCATTCAGGTTAGAAGCATTCTTGCAGTTTTCTTCTGTTTCTTCCTTTGCATTTAAAACACACCTTGTTTTGCATTTTGTTTGACAGTATCAATTATCACAAGGTAAAGCCTTTGCTCACCTCTGTCTGACAGAGTGTCCTTTCATGGTGAAGACTTTCCTGTGTTTGGAGACTCACCTGCTGCTGGGTGTACTGAGTCTAGCTGCAATGGAGTTAACCTTCTGGCCAGCAGCCTGTGGCCCAGCTGTGCTTTGGATTTGTGACTAAAGCGGCTGGAAATACACCAGTATAGTGGCTATTGCCAAACTGTGCCTGCACAGGGTCAAGGTTTTCTTTCTCGTTCTGAAGGTGGGCAAGAAGCTGGGAGGGGACACATCTGGGAGAGCTGACCCCAATTGACTAAAGGGATATCCTGTTCATATGGAGGTCAGCAACAAAAGCTTAGGGAAAAGGAGGAGGAAGGGGAGATGTTTGCAGTAACAAGTAACCATCATACATGCTGAGGCTCTGCTTTCCAGTAAGTGGCTAAGTACCCACCTGCCTATGGGAAGCAGTGAATTAATTCCTTGCTTTGCTTTATTTCCATACATAGCTTTTTCTTTTCCTGTTAAACTGACTTTAGCTCGGTCCACAAGCTTGCCAGCTGCAGTTAAGCCAGCACACTCAGCTAAACTGGGTGTGGCTACATGAATCAGACTCGATGGATAACACACCTTTTCTCTTTTTTAGGAAAATGTATCGGGTATGCCTTTAGATAAGCACTAAATCGAACATGTAACACAAACTCTAAACACTACAGCAAGGAGCCACTCAGAGATGGCTCTGAGTTAGAGATGGGACAAATCAACAATTAAAAACATTTAACTCCTCAGCACTGTACCATGTGGTCATCGATTTTAATTGCTTTCTCTAAGGTCCCTTCCAACTTAGGCCATTCTCTGATTCTTTTAGCTCCTTTAAATAAAGAGTCTAAGATGTGTCTTTAACTTGTCTTTATTCTTAGGTCAAACAATACCATCACTGAATTGAAGAATGAGGTTACTGGTTGAAATACAAGTGCGGTGTGAGACAATTATGGAAGATAACACTTTGCAAATAAATTAATACAGAATAATTGTCTTTGCATAGTTCAGAAGTGAAAAGTAGGAGGCAGCAGTGCGCACATGCTGTGAACTGACACACACTACCACGACAATCCGAGTTCCTAGATGAACTCTTGCAGCTGCAAATAAAACAAACCAAAAATACTCCAAACCTTAAAGAGCACTATTAAAAACCAGGCAGAAAGGGAACTAATGAGCATTTTTTCTTTTTTTTCTTTCATTTTTTTTTTTAAACAGACCATGCTGCAGAAAGAGGGTTTTCTCTACAGACAGAGATACTTTTAGATAATCTGCCTTGGCATCCCGTAGCCTGTCATACCCGACTGTGATGCTCCTTTGTTGCTGCCCATCTGAAGGCCTATTACGTTCTGTCCCTGACGAAGCTGCTCTTCTGAAAATCCTCGTCGATTCTGCTGTGCTTTCCTGTCCAGATACACAGACAAAAAACCAACATATACACATACCATCATTCTGTGTATGTCCAGAGGATCATGAAAAGCAATCTGAAATTAGCTTATGTCAACAAACACGTCCCATGTAATGCAGTCTTTTATTTGCACCATCCCATGGGCAGGGCTGTACTGGCTGGGCCAATTGTTTTCCTGCAGTTAGAAGTAATGCTCAAGTCAAACCTACAATGCTTCAGACTTTCACTGTACCACTTATTCCAGAACCCCAAGGGACTTTCCCAACAGCTCTGATAGGTAAAATATTTATGTAGTGCTGTTAATTTGAGTTAACTCCTATAGCTCTTAACAGCTGTAGCCCATGGGATCTGATCAATGAGACACTTACCTGTGCTGTGATACGAGTTGATGCCTATCTAGAGCAATGGTACTAACTGATATAATTTAAATCAGCAGAGTAAATAGAAGCTGAATGTATGTGCAGAAACAACAGGACGGAGAAGTAACTTGCTCATTTTCACAGAGCAGAGGATGGCTGACTGCAGGACATGACAATTGCTTTGTTGCCATTTCCTGATCTCTCTCCTCTAAGCAATAGACTTTGCTCTTTGCACCTGTATCTTAACAGTGCAACAGCCCTTTATCTTCTGTCAAAACACACTGACCGCTTTTGCTTGTTTGGTGTCCCTCATTTCAAAAGCCCTTTGGATCAATGAACCTTTGTTGGAGTTTAAAAGGAGCCTCTTTGCCACGAAAATAACACTGAGGGCTAAAGCACCCAGTTAGGGAACAGAACAAAAGTTTGTATTCTCCTGCCTTGTGAGGGTTCATCTTGGATTAATCTTTCAATTATGTAAGGTGAGGAAAAAAAATAATTTACTAGGGAGAAAGATCAGTCTGTTGATACCAAATAAGCCATATTAATCCACAAATCCACAGAGCCCCAGACTGATGGAGGCTTTCCATCAACCAGGCTCTACTCCCACCCAGGTACCATCTTTTCTTTGCTGTGTCTGTTTGTCCTGGGATCAGGTTACTCTGAACTAAGGCATCACATTACAGTTCCCCTTTTCTCCCCACCCCACTACTATATGAGAATGCTAGCTTAGGTGCCTGCCGTGATTGAAAACCATCAACATGAGCCTCTCTGTGAAGGTCTGGTCATGCACTGTGTTGAGCACCCTGGCTCGAGTCCAGAAAAGCACTTAAACTCTTCTTTAGGCTCAGGGTGTTCAGGACATTGCAGGAGAAGAACTCATGTTGGCATGAAAACCTAGCAGTGCAGAAAGGTGAGAAAGACCCACAGGAAACCAGTACCGACCTGTTATTTTTCACAATGGGTCTCCAGGTTAATGTATAGACTAGCAAAAGGGCTTGTAGGAGCCCACCAGAGGCTCTCAGATCCCACAGCCCTTGCCAGAAAGCATGCGGTTTTGGGGGAGGCACGCAGAACTGCATGTGCCTCTGAAAGCAACCCCCTCTCATTGCTGCTTAATTTCTTTTCCAGAACACTGACAAGGGCACTGAACTACTGCCAAGATCTCCACGAGAGGATGTTTTTAGAACTACTCCTATTACCTAAATGAATCTCAGGTTCACTGTGTCTGCCTTTATTTTAATTAAAATCCCAGGAATATGTTCTATTCTTTTTTTTTTTTCTCTCTTTCCTCCTAGAATCTTCAGTTGTGTTGTGGAGTAATTCCACAGAAAATTGAAAAGTAACTCTGAACAGGAAGAAAAATGAGAACTGCAAAGAAGAAATAAAAATAGAGACTAAAGGGAAGCCCGAATATTCTAATAAAAGTTGATTAAATATAGAGCTTGGATCATATAGTGTTATTTTTACTATCATAAGCACCGGATTTAGCATATGAGGGTCTTAACATGTACTTGCGTTCTGCTTTTAGGTTGGTGGAAACAGCTTTACCTGAGAGTGTAGAAAAAGACGTGAGGACAGGTCTATCACCCTCAGTGTCTCACAGAACCAAATTCTGTTTGGCCTGTCTGTCACCAACCAGCACCACCCTTACCTTACCAGATCTGTTAACTTTTTGTGCCAACTTTGCACCAGTGCTTGTGGTTGCCAGATCACAAGACAGCGAACAGCCATGGATCCATGAACCTTGCTAGGTCATGCAAGGGAGGAGAAATTAGGCCTGGAGGGACTGGGTATGTGAGACAGGCAATGGAAAATTAAATGGCTTAACTCAAGTGTGGGGGTATCATAATCACCATAGATCCCTACATGGATACTCTCATTCCATTTAATCTTGACTTCTTTCAATTGAATTTAAGGCGATTAACAATCAGCCTGAAAGCCCTGACTCATGACTAACACTGGGCAGCAATGAGTGGGCTTGATCTGCCTAAGGCATGGGTAAGCTACTCAGAAAACAGACCCTGATCTGCAATATGTTATTTCCTTATAGAAATAACACCAGTTTTCCTTAAAGAAGTGGCTATTAAAGGATATTTCAGGGGCTGCAACAGATATGCATTGGCTAATCAAGCAGTACGGGTAGGGCAGACAGCTAGGGGACAAGGAAGGTGACCACATCTTCATTTATGCCAATAAAAACTGTTCCCACCCACAATTAAAAGAGTCCAGATGAAAATTAATTTTTCCATGCAGTACTCTGTTTTAGTTACATAAAACAAATAAGCCCGTCTGGGTCATAGTGATTTCATGTCTGGTTTATATCAAAGCATGTAACTAGATTTGAACCTGATTTTAAATCCAGTTATATTCCCATGAATACAAATCTATTTGTTCACTGTATTAAGCTAATTTAAACTCATTTCCTGTAAAGAATGCATAGGAGTTTGCACTCATTCACCTAAAATTCAAGTCTACCTCAGCCTCAGCTAAACCAGTTCAAGGTTTAAGGCAAACCAAGTGAAGTTTGCTTTACTTTTGCTGAGCCTCACCTAGACAGCAGAAAATTCAAAGAAACCAAAGACAGGCAGCCAGCACTGTTTTCTACTAGCGTGTCTCAGATATTTTGGTGGAAGAAATACTCTTGGATGGCAGCATCTCATGTCGATAACCTGCCTGTGGGGCAGAAGGCTAATTGAGGAAGGATTTCCTTTTCTTCTCATCCCTGCTTCTCAGCCTCCCTGGCTAAAACAAATGAAATTTTAGAGCAAATAAACAGCTTTGCCAAGACAGAGAATTCTTCACAGGTAAGTAGCACCCTCCAAGAAAATAGGTGATTAGGAAATGAAATAATTTTTGGTTTGATAAACAATAGAAAAAGGCTTCATGCCTTCTCTTTGCTTAGTAAAGAAATCGCTATATTGGGGCTTGCAGACGTCCATGACAGCCTTGCCTTCATTAGTCTTTTTGTATCTGATGTAAGGCAAAAGTACACTTTTTCTGTCAGCTACTCTTAGGACATGCGTATCTGCATGGCTGCTGCCATTTTTATTCTCTTTCCTCATGAATGGATACAGAAGACTACTTGAAACTGCTGTATAGATGAATGTCATCAAAACGGGTGGCTGAATTTACTAAGTATCATTGCTCTCCTTCTAGGAAATAAGAGTCAGGGATAACATCAGCAGATAAAAAAAATCATATTTCTTCTTCAGTGATCAGTGTAGGCCCCTCAGAGCAAGAAGGATAGGCTACGAAGGTAGCTGGAGCAGGATGATACACTTCAAAGCCAGCCATCCTCTCGGGTCCCCACACGTGCACACACACGTCCACACCAACACAGCCTCCAACAACCTCTTTCAAAAGAGGCACCTCCAGAAGGAAACCAGAGCTGGAGCCACAGGCAACGCCCTCCTTTAGTCCTGGCACCAGTAGTGCTGTCCCAGCTCCTGGGCAGGAGAGGACACGTAAGGGTGGCGTGATGGGGCTACATAAGAAAAGGCTGCACTACAGAGCTCCCACAGGGCTCCTCTGCAGCAGCCCTGGTGTAACTTTAGGCTGACGACATACGGTAAGACGTGGGCCTAGCAGTGATGCTGATAAAGTTGGGAACCAGTGAAGGGTGGAAAAAGTTGCTGCCTGGTTGGGTCTTTGCTTCCCTCCTCTGGAGTCCAAAGAGAAAAATCTCTCCATTACAAGGAAACTTTGAAAAGATTCTTCTCTTCCTTTCTCAGTAAATTTTCTTTAAGCCTAAAAGAAGATGATATTAACAGCTTCCTGTGGCAAGACTGCTGTGAGCAGCTGTCCTTTGGACTTTACCTGTGAAACCAGGATGGATCTCCTTTGTAGCAGCCGTCATCCTTGGTGACTGCCAAACTGCCTAGAGCCATTAAGGTTCTCTGCACTGCTGCCATGTCCTTCCCTAGAAAGCCAGACAGTGAAATTAATGTAAGAAAGCTTTGCACAACAAATAGCTTGGCACACTGATAGACAGTCTTATCCAATATATTAACTAATCCCCTCAGCTCCCTTGAAAAAGTGCATTAATGGCATGATAAATGGTATTTTATCATTGCTGAAATGGAGGTGCTAACATGCAAGAACTTAGCAAAAGTCATCAAAGGGACAGCATTAAAGCTTATCAATTTAGACATTTCCAGGTTTACAGGCTTCGGGCTACTTTAATCCCTTCCACCATACTACTTTAATCCTTTTGGCAATTTTTTTTCCCTAAGAATAGATCACTTTGGTGTACAAACTACAGTAATATTCTCAGTAAAACATGGCTGAAGGAGAACAGGGTATAAATAACAGTTGCTGTGCCTCTGTTTCTTCACCTGTAAACAGGTAAGACTGATCCCACTATTTAAGCCCTGGAAATTTCAGACAGTCCCTGTGTTAAGAGTACTCACAGTAGTCCTGGAGAGTTTCTGTCCAGATAACTCGTATCAGTCCTTTCCAAATCCTTCCTACTGGCCTCCTTTCTCCGGCTGCCAAAAATCGATGCTCTGCAGTTTCATGCCTTCATTTCCTGCCAGCCAGTCCACTATTCTTTCACTTCCTCCCTACTCCACCTCACTTCATTCCTCATTTCACATAGCCAAGGCTCTTTGCATCTTTAGCCAAGTAAAAATTAGGTATCTGGTCATCACTAGTTCTTTAGGTTTCCTCCACAAACAACAATGAGAGACAAGTTTCTCGGGATGATTTATTCCATCTCTCTTGGGAAAGGTGAAATAGCCTATCACTTGTTTCAAGGTGTACCCTCCACCTAGCTGAAAATTCACCAGGTTTCCAAGAGTGCACCTTCCACCTTTGACATATAAGGCTAATTTTTAATAGAGGTTTGCGTTTAATAAAAATGTCTCTTCTTCCAAGGATAAATAAATAAATTTTCCTTTTTGGTTAACATCTTTTGCTGATTCCTCCACTGGGTTAAAAAAAATTACAGTCCAATAAAAAAACCCAAATAAGTGAGACACAAAATTTTTTTTTAAAAAATAAGTGTTCCTTTTTTCTTGATTCTTTTCCCGCATTTTGCATAAAAATGGCAGGGAACATAAAGATATCAGTCGGACAGCTTCTAACTCATCACCCAATCCAGATGCTAACTTTTGAAAAACTTTCTAGCAAAAATGAGTTGCAGTATGTATTTCCAGTTGTGTGAGGGAGAAAGTTGTTGGAAATTTGCCTTTTACCTCTCCCTTCTTCTGAAATCCTTCCATAAGTGTTTCTACGATTCCCTTCCCTTTCTTTCTGTTGCAGTTCCTCCTCTTTCCTAAAACAATTTATCTAGCTAACAGATCTGATTTTGACTGTAAGCTCTTTACACGGGAGAATAAGTAATTTATAAAAACATGAGATACTAGAAACATGATGACGATAACAAATTTCAGAAGTACCTCCAGTGGACAAATATTAATGAAAATCACTGTAGACGAAGTGGAGTGTAGAGGGAAGCGAGTGTCACACATTCTGTATTTATGCATCACCCAGATGCAGTTCGGAGTTTTGGGTCATTACAAATTTATTGTAACACACTGGCTGAGGTGAGGGAAGACACCCTAAAGCTGAAAACACCTAGCGGCTTCCAGCTGTGGCTGTCATACAGCCTATTAAAGTTTAGAGCAAGCCCACTGGCAGGCGAACATTTGCTCAGAAAAGAAATTGTCAGCCATCCAGAATCCTCGTTTTACTGTATTTGTTAATGTAAACTGCATCAGACGGGGTCCTTGCTCAAGAGGGCAGCTGAAGAGCCAGCATCCCACACGTGCATGCACACAGGGGCGCGCAGAAAAGAAACACCAAGAGCTCCCCAGAGCAGCAGATGTACCATATGCTGTGACAGATGCCACATACAACGTCCTTGGGATGCCTCCCAGATAACAAGGAGTGCGGTGACTGATTAGGTTGAAGAGGGATGTGAAGAAGGATTTAAAAGTGAATGAGTTGAATAATAATGGCAAGAGCAGGGGGGAAAAAAAAAAAAGAAAAGAAGGGCAGCAAAATATGACGATCGGTTTCATGGAGCCATCTGGCAGCCCCCCCACTCTCTGTGCTCAGCTCTGCTTTATTTGTCAGTGGCGAGTGGGAGACGCTGCAGGGAAAAAACAGACTGAGTGGGAGCCCAGCGCCACGTGACAAAACAAAGCCACGTCCATGTCCCTGCTTTGCAGAGCCTGCTTGCTGCATGTGAGTGGTGCTGCTGGTAAGGGAAGACCCCAAATCCGCGTGGCCTTGTGACATTTGCCCTCTTCCAGCACAGGATACAAGGGGCTCAGCGGTCAGCGTAAAAAAGGGCTGTGAAATATTTTAAGTCTCCACACAGAGAAAGTCACCTAGCACCGCAGCAGCCTGACAGAAGGGATCATACGCATTCTCTGAAGCCAGGCTTGACTCTGGCACTGCAGAAAATTGCCGTCAGTGCCTTCCCTCGGTTCACTGGCAGCCACGCGGGCTGCCTGCCCGGCCCCCAGCCTCAGCCTCCCTGAATCACGCTGCAGGCACCCACGCCAACAGCATTTCTTCTGCATCTTCAGTGTCCTCTGCAGAGGGCTTTTAATAGCACAGCCTGGTAGAGGACCTTGGTGCTGCCTGTACAAGAAGGAAGGGGCCTCTGCTCATTTCTTATGCTGACACTTTTCTCTTTGAGGGGAAAGCTGGTCAGAAGGCTGCCTTCTCCAGATCCAGGAAAGGTACCAACCCAAAGATGGAAAACTGCTCTGCATAGTATTGCTGAAATGTTTTTTTTTTAAAAGCTGAACAAGTACTCAGAGGTACAACTGCCTCCCACCTGCCTGGAAGTATACTGGGGAAGTATCTGTGAAAAAGAGTGAACGTAATATCTCGTGCATGGATTAGGGAAAGCTTCTTAGCACAGTATGTTTAAGTAAGAAAGGAACAAAAGGTGATACTGCTCCTGGACTAAAAAGTCGCAGAGATCAATTAAAATGCACCAGATGGACTGAATGAGTTTGAAACAGACAAGAGCAGACTTCATACTAAAACATTTCCACTAACTGTTACTAAGAATTTCAAAGCAAAAGCTCTCGGAAGACAATTAGTGTCAGAGAAAAGCTGTTTTTCAGTCACACATACTTTTTTTTCTCTGTAAACATACATTGACATCTCCTCTCTTTCTAAAGAGGTTATGGCCTGAAGTGTAGCAGTGCTGTAATTATGAAATAGTGAAAAATACACTGTCCTTTCTCTACAACTAATGCATCCAGGTCAGGGGATTCAGCCCTGAAGCAGCACAGATGCTAGAGGTCAAAGTTATGGCTAGACACAAAAAGCTTGCAGTGACTCACTGCTGTAGAGAAAGACTGTTTCATCTCAGCACTGAAATGAGCAGCAGGAGGGGTGGAAAGGAAGTAGGAAAGTGAGGAGACACAGATTAGCTTTGAGAAGTTCTAAAATAAGAGTGGGGAAAAGTATTGTATGGCTCTTTCCTAGGCTGCGAGTTTTGTTTCAACTTCCTGCCCTCTGGAAACCACTGGCCTTTTTCCTTATATCTGTTGAGAAAAGGTGATGAGTGAAAGAAAGAGAAATAAGGAGAGAGCCACCATCATTCAGAGCTTTTTTTCTTCAGAGCAAATCCTTTTCATCATAAGGATCAATGTACCATACTTTCATTTGCATGGTGTGAAACTATTATGAGATGCAAAAGACTGCAAAGAACAGCATCTGAAATGTGCTATTACCGACCCTTACAAGATAGAGCTTCTCTTTCAACAGCCTGCTAGGCTGGGGGGTAGGGAAGAGTGTTACTGCAAGGAAATGAAAATCCCTTCCTTCATTTAAGACACTTAAAGGTAGATTGGATGAAACACTAGAGGGTGAAGTAAAAGAAACAATCCTGCCTTTGTGCCCAAAAGTAGGATTTGTCAAGTAAATCTGTCATCCCGAGAACATTACAGATCCCAGTAACTCCAGCTGTCAACACATCCTTCCTTTCTACCCTTTCCACAGAGAGCTCCCTAGTCCTTGATTCCTCAAGCTGTCCTCAGGACAGGTCTCTTCCACATAGCCCAAAAATCTGTGAAAACAGACTCCACTTTTTGTGCTCCAGGTGTGCTCCTACACAAACCATGCTGACCAGCTTTCTCAAGGGTTTTCCTCTTTCCACTGTTTTATCCTCATGGAAGATTTTTGACCCCTTCATACCTGCCTTTCACTACTCCACAGCTGTCCTTGCTCTGAGCTGTCACACAAAATGTTTTGCATCACCTTGCCCAGAGAGATGTAGGGTATACAGTGTGTTTGGTTAGAGCACCAAGGAGGGATGAATCACCATGGAAGAGGGCAAAAACAGCCACACAAATGAAAAAATGACTCAGCTTTTCAAGAACTAGAATGTGCAGATTCCATTTTAAGCGTGGGACGGAGAGAGTCTTCACCTGGATTACAGCACACCCACTGGGGCAATCTGAAATTTTTTCCTGTTACCATAGTGACCTCTCTTAAAAGACTGTATTTCTCTTGAGAGATGCTCAGCTAACATGTTAGCAGTGAGTTTTGCTTTTCACTATCATAAATGAGCCCTCATAAACTTCACTGAGACATATATGCTCCTGGGAATGCATTTTATAGCTCTAATTTAAGCTTTGCTTATAATTTGAAAACTGCAATAAAATCTCGACATCAGAAAATAAGGGGTTTCCGTATTTGCTATTAGAAGCTATTTACTTGGAAATAATTAGCATAGAGAACATTTACTTTATTAGGTCTGTGGATTTCTATCAAAATGATGAGCTTTTGGATAACACATGAGCTTGGAAAGGCTCCATTATGCCCTCAGGGTAATATAAATCCCTCAGAGGAGATAATGCACCCCCGGAAGAACATGGTAATGAGGTAAGGCAAAGAGAAACAAAAGATAATTACATTAGAGAATATGCCCTAGACAAAACGCACCATTTACAAAACATCAAAGCAAAGTAAAATGAAGACAGCAAGCTGACTTCCAGTTTATTATTTTTACCTTCCCATAAATCCACTGTCTGGAAAATATCTGTTGTTCTTACTCCGTAGATTTCAGCAGCTTTTAAGAACTGAGAAATTTGTTCCATCTGCTTGAAAGCCATTTTTGATTCAGAGATCTTTGCAATGGGTTCATTTCCCTTTGGATGTAAACTGTTTATTAACTTGCATAACAGCTGAGTGATAAACACAGAAACAAAATTAGAAAGTAGTCACTGAACTAGAAGGCAATTTCTGCACATGAAATGATGCTGCAAAATGGTTTTGACCTGGCCAGTTTCTGTCAGGGACATAATTTCTTCAAATAAAAAACAAAGAAATGAATTGATAATAAGCAAAGTATATTAGAAATGCATTAAAGCTTTCAATAACTGATGGAAATAGCCTCACCATACAAATCCTAATCTGCTAGAAACAACAAAGCAATCACTAGTAAAGATTATATAACAAGACAGAGAAGGAACCACATGCCTGAGCCAAAAAAAAAAAAGCAATGTCAATTGAAATATTGTTAAAGTCACTTTGGCAGAGATTCAATGATTAGCATATCCTTACAGCCCGCTGCAAACATCAGCATCTGCCTGTTGTTCAATAAACCAATGGAATACAGTGTTTTGGCTACAGAGTTACTCCCAGAAAGAAAACAGTTATGACATAATACAATCCTTCAAATTTTTGCTCTCTCTTCGCCTTTCTCTGTCAACACTATTTAACACTGAATATTTCTTAAAGAGAAAATCTATACATCTGATGTTAAAACAGATCTCATTTAACTGTATGAGAAAAGGTGCTGAAGGAATGAATCATACTCATATATAACATGCATGACTCATAAGAATTATAAGTACTGTATTAATCCCAGTTCACTTGTAAAAATAATCACCTTCTGATATTAAGATTTCTGTCGAAAGGAAATAAATCAGATACCAAGGTAAATCTTTATGCACTGGCCATGAGCTCTGTCCAATTTAGTTAGATGAAGACAAAAAAATAGAGACTAAGTACATATACACACATGCAAATATATAATTGGACAAAACACTTACCGTTCCATCCATCAGCCAGGTCTGAAAATGTTGCCTTCCTGGAGGAGGATGCTCTATCTGTTCTCCACATTGTACAATAATCCAGTTCACCAGCCTAGACTCTAATTCCGGGTCATATTTCTGTTCAATTTTTTCCTGAACTTCTCGGCTTAAGCCATAGCTTGGTCCTCTGTTTGCCATCTCTGAAAGCAAGCAGAACTTAAGTTAGTGGACAGAGTCCTGATCTGCAGCTTTGAAATATGCACCAGAAAATTAAAGAATAAAAGAGTGAGCAGGCTGCCCTATGCGTTAGACAGTTGAACAGATGTTCATCAACACTGAAAGTAACTGTATGGCACCGGTTATAGCTGTTCTGCAGAACAGGGGAGGGATCAAGGAGGGAATATCCTTTTCCAGAAGCACAAATCAGCTACAATGCTATTTTTTTTTTTTTAAAAAAAAAAAGGGAAAAAATCAGCACTCCCCTCCCTGCCCAACCACAAAAACAGGAGAAGCAAAGCAAGACTTAAAATAGAGTGGGTTTTAAAGAGAGGCTTCTGCTATGTTTACAGAGAAAACAATAGAGTTCTCAGAACAGCGTTAAAGCTGCCTGCAAATCCAAAAGCACTTTAAAATTGCCTACCTAATACTTGCTAGTAAGAAGAAGGTTGCACATGGAAGCTCAAGCAATCCGATTAAAGATGCGGTTGGGGTCTTCCTCGGCGGAGATGGATATCCAGAGACGAGCAACCTGAAAAGCGCTGATGAATTCACGAGATGAAGGCTGCCACAATGCCCTGCTGCTGCAGCATCGTGGTCTGAAGAACAGTGTATTGATTTGATTTTCCTCACATATGAGGAGGGTCAGAGCAGGGGCGTTGCTAAGAGCCATTAAAGAGGCCTGCCTACTCAGTCACAGCCTGGGGATGCTGTTTATCTCGCCCATCTGCAGTCTGTTTTCGTGCATGTCTCCTCAGCCCAGTGCTGCTCACCCCACAGGCTCAGTTTTACTCCACCTAGTCTGAATCAACCCAAACTGCACCAAGCATCCCAGTGCCAGAGAGTGAGAAATACAAACGGAGGGACTTCTCCAGGCTTTACTCTTATTAAAGGAAGGTAACCAATAGTACTACACATCTCGCTTATTTTTATTCACAAAGCAGAAGGAAAGCCTTTTTCTCCCTGTTCCGCATCACGCTGGTAACAGGCTTAGACTGTGAAAAAATAACTTCAGCTCCAGTGCCAATAAAAAGTTTCAACAAGGGGACCACAGGATGAAAAGTCAAGGAAGATAAGGCAGGTAGTAGAATATTATTATCACTGTATCATTAGTGTATATATTAGGCTATTAAATAGTGCAACACTGTACCAAGAAAACAACTTAAACACAACTTGAAAACAACTAAAACCAAGGGAAAAGCCACTGAAAACTAGCAAATCTGCTATGAAGCACAAAGATCACCAGTGTGAGTCAGCATACCTCCAGTGATAGCAAGAGAGCTATGCCCATGTAAGGTAGCTTAAATTTTGACCATATCACTGCAGTGGTGGGAGGGGAGAGAAGGAAAGTTAAGACAGGAGACTTTTCTTTTGGTCTAATTTGTATAATTTTCCCTTTATAAAATAAAATAATTTTATTCCCCTCTAAGTTGCACCAGACTTTGTCAAATGTCTTTCACCTGTGCTGTATTATGCACTCTGCTATAAAATAGTTCCCTTTTGGCAAATGATTCATGTTCAGCTTGATACGAAAGGAGGCTGATGAACCTGAGATAGATTCAGAATAAGCTTTGCCAACAGAAGTCCTTCTGCTGCATTTAAAAAGAAAAAAAGGGGGGAAAGGAATACAGTTTTTTTCATATCTGTCAAGTAATGGTCTCTTCATCCATTACTTTCTTGACTTAAGACCATGAATTCTCTGATTTATACAGCTTTGGATGCTGCTGGGCTTGAGCAGACTCAAGAGATGAAAAATTTAATAGATGACCTAATTCATTGTTGTCCTCCACAGGCATTTCATTTTGTGCTTTCTCTTCTCTGCACTGGTAGTTTTAAAACCCTGTGAGTTATTTGGTTACATAACTCAGAGCATACGTGACAGGGCCCACCACTTGAGCACTTTCTGCCTCAGCGAACACGCTGTTGAAGGCACAGAAAACGCGCAGGAACCAAGACTGCAAGTGAAGCCCGGAGATCAGAGAAGGAGGAAACTGCAGCTGCCACAGTAAAAGGCAGCACACGAATTTGATGTCCTCCCCATTCAAGCAACTGCTACAGGCTGGGCCTTACACTCTTTGGCCAGTCCCACAAAGAACGAGGAGCTTTATTTTGCACTTAAGAGATTTTTTTGCATTCTTCTGTTTAGAAGGGAGCTGCCTACATTGCTTGGCTGTTACTGGTCACGTCAGGCTGTTCGGTACTCACTGGCAGTAAGTTTTCACGAAAACCACCTACCTTTGCATCAGCATCTCACCCTCTCTCCTAACTTGGAGGCAGGGATGGGTAATTTAATTCTCCTAAGCTGTGGAGCAGAGGTCTCCCCCTTGTCAGATGTTGGCTACGCAACCTGTTCTCGAGGGACTGTTCTATACTGTGAGAGCTGAAAAGCAAGATTGTCCATCAATTTTAATTTTTAATAGGCTTTGAAAACCAGGAAAGCTGTAGAGGATTGGAAAAATGCCCGCCTGCCTCCCCCCCTGAAAAAATTACAAAGTACAAGTAATCAAATCATAAGTCTGCTATTGTGCCATCAATCCTGAAAAAAAACAATGGAATATATATATATCTATATTTTTAAAGCTATAGTGTCCAGGCAATTTACTAAAAGCTCTCTAATACACTAGAGTTGGCCATTGCACAACATGTTTATTAGGGAACCGAACTGATTCTGAAACAATAAGACACATTAAAGAGATTAAACTTGGCTAACTAGTAGGTCTTATAATATGACTATAACTGAAAAAAACATTAATGATTGTGTATATTTTTATTCAGTTTGAATGTGTTCCCAGGTCTGAACTATTTAATATTTTATTAGAACTCACAAAAAAAAGCCCAGACTCCTGAAATGATCCCAGCTCATGCAAACTGTGACGTGTAAACAACAAAGAAAACTCCTTGAAGCCGGCAAAAACATGTCTCATTGCTGCCAAAGTCTAGCCATCATCTAGAATAGCGCTTCTCAAAATGTAGTACTCTGCTCTGTCAAAAAGCAGATGTAAAAAAACAAAATGCAGAGGGTGATAGAGGACAAGCAGGTGGGCACAGATGCTGGGTACAACACCACGGCCGAAGGGTTTGGCTGAACAAAACGTGGGAGGTGCAACTGCAATGGGAATATCACATTCAGTTCTGACAATCATTCTCCAGCAACAGTGGTGAAAGAACAAAGTAAATTCAAATAGTCACTCCAGTAATCAGAGGACTGAAAAACAGAGCCTTTATAGCGATCACTTCAGAAGGACTATCCATTTAACTCACCAAAATGTGAAGTTAAGACAGAGCAAACGTGTAGCTACAAAGCAAAGAAGAACTGAAGGACCTTGAGTTCCTTCTGTTAGACACAGAGACATGTTAAAGCCTGATGGCTAAAAACATGACATGGAAGAAAGTGGCAGGTTTCCAGTAGCAAGGGTACTACCACTAGAACACTTCACCTACTGCTTCCAATGGATTCTGTCCTCTTTACTTTTCTTGTTAGCACAAGATTGGAATGTATGACTAAAAATAGAAATGAAGCTTGAATACTTGAAGTAGGATTTCATGCGTGTAGGTGCTATTGCTTCGTTGAGCTTTCAGCTAATCAGAGTTTTAACCAATACAAATCTCTGTAAGACGATAAACAAATGCTGCCAACACAAAACTGACATTAGTTAGCTCACTATCCATGTTTAGATCCAGGGTAACTTGATAGCTTTCAGCATCTTCCAACTGGAAAACAGAGGGGAAGAGTAAAACTTACCCTGCTACAGAGCAACTCTCAATTTTTGTCAGATTTGTTTTCTGGCAATTCACTCCTTAGAAAGAGCCTGGTTATTTCAGCCACCTCAAAGCATTATCTTTCAAAGTATGTTGGGTCAATTCCCATCGGACAAAGCTATCCAGCAATTAGAATAACTGGGAAGTCCAAGCTCCGTTTCCCAGGTCTGCCGCTGTGCAATAATGAACCTTTCATAACTAAGTTAAAAAAACCCAAAAAACGCAAACAACACAAAACCTCACAACAAATAGGACATTTTCCAAAGCTTTAAAACAATTTACAGCACGTCCCTTCACAAGGAAGCTTCTGAAAAACTGCTGAAAGATGGTCCCTGTATTTACACCTGTGTTGTGATGCCACGTCTTCTAGAGTTACAGAGAGGATGCTAAAGTTCAAGACAAGGTTCAGGGCAAGTTTTTCAGGGAGCTGCAAGGCCAGGTAGGTTTTTGCAGATGCTTGCTTTTATTCATGGCCTTGCGTTCTTAACTTGTCACACCAAGGGAGAAAGAAGCTATTGGAATAATCTTTTTAACTATGCAGACTGGGTGGCAGACATCTTGGAACCAGGGAACAATGTTAATTTTAAAAATTCTAACCTCCCTGTTAATTTGAAATCTAAAATCTAGAGAACCTTAAACGACAGAGTGTGCTAAATTAAGTACCTTCTCTTCCACCAGCAGAAGGATTTCTTTCCCAGATCTGAAGATGTTAAGCTCCAAGCAAATGCATAGTTTGAACACCTCAAATTTGGGAATAAAACCAAAGTAACTGAGGAAAGGAGGACCTTCCTATTTGTGTGACAAAGGGAACGCTCCAGACTGCAGACCAAGGCAGCTCCTAAGGCTGCCATGACCAGAAGTGTCATAAGTCACTTCCCAGGCAGATTATCAGCAGAAACACTTACCACTTACAATTAGAAACCAGCTCCTGCGGATATAGCTGCCAGAATTTCCAATATTCAACATGACCCTGGAGGTAAACTGTGTATTTTAATTCTCAGGATCTTCCAAGGCTTGTGCTGGATTGACAGACTCCTTGAAAGAAAACCAACATATTTCACCATACCCATTTTTTATCTGTCCCAACAAAAAAAAATTACAAACCAAAACAACTTCTGAGAATTACCTTGGTTTGAAAATTACGCATCATAAGACACATTTACCAAAATAACAGAAAAGAAGCAACATCTTTAGGGGGCTGGTTAGCTCAGTGGTTTGAGCATGGTGCTGGCAACAAGGATCAACACCGAGGTCGCGGGTTCAATTCCCGCTCGGTCCCCATGTGTTGCCTGGTCTAGTCGAGAGGTGGTGTCCCTGCCCAAAACAGGGAGGTTGGACTAGATGATCTCTAAGGTCCCTTCCAGCCTAGGCCATTCTATGATTCTATGATTTATTAAGTCAAAACAGACAGCAAGATTTACAAACAAACAAGACCAAATCCTCCAACTAAATTAAATGCTGCTTCCTATAATTAGAGATTTAGCTTTGCCGACAGGGACTTTCCAAGAGTTACTGTCCTAAGGACTAGCACACTCAGGCCCACTTTCTGCCAGCAAACCAGACTCAATACAGAAGCAAAAAAGAGGGTTCTCCTAAGGCCCGGACTCGATCCCAGGCAGCCTGTGTCTTTCAAGGATTGCTTTTCCAGGACCAAAGTCTGGGCAGGATATTTACATCACTCCAACATTCAAGCGTGCCTCTGCTGAGCACCCCTTTGCCACGGATACAAGCACCTGCTTCCACCCCGACAGGCAGTGGTGACCTTCTCATGTTGCCACGTGGGAGGCAAGCAGACAACATGGTGGAGGTCAAAGGCCCCAAAAAGAACACAACCTTTCACGTGCTAGCCTAAAAACATTTCAAATTTGTATTTCAGTTTCAGAACCAGGTGACTCAAAGTTTTAGCAGCTGTCATTTGCTTTCCATTCCGAATATAAAGCACAGAGCTAGCCAGAGCTCCTCTCCAAACACAAAACAAGACATGGTAGCAGGCGGAGAACGTGTCTGTTCATCACCCGTGAGCAGATCAAGAGCTACAATTACTGTGCCATATGGAGGACGCCCCTTTCTCTATAATAAGAGTAGAAGCATTGAACCATATAACATACATATGTAGTGCCCGAAAGAGAAACACAAGGCCAAGCCTTTGACCAGACAGCAATAGGTCCTGTAATGAAGATTTAAGGCTGTTCTGTGCTAGGCAAATATACGTCAAAGAGAGATGAGGTCCTACAGTCACAAAGTAAAGCCGAGCTGTACAAACTGATCTATGAGCAGTAAATGTGTGAGCAATATATTTTTGTCCTTCATTTCTTTCTCTTCGTCCCAATGATTTTAAAGTTATCTCTTCCCCTAGAAAGCACCTGCCAGGAGAAAAGCAAGATGCACAGTGGCATTAAAACCATGCACATGGCAAGTTGCCTGTTTTTAAACAGAATGGTTGAGTTTTCTCTGCCTTTCCTGTCCCTGCTGGGCTTGAGAACAAGGGCAGAAGGGCAAGAATGCACAACTGCATAGTTCTCAATGCATTTCTTAGACAGTTGTTGAATTTTCACCCAAGTGAAATTCTGCATTCTCACACATCTGACTGAATTTGTACATTAGCTTAAAGCAGAGACTGCTGACCTTAAGAGACAGGTGAAACAATGTTTTAAAAAAATAAATCTGAAAGGGTAAGGTAGGCCTCTGTAACAGCACAACTACATAACTTGAAAATCAAGGAAGTTCAAATCTCATTATCCCCCAGGACCTGATTTTCCCCCACTTTTTTTTTTTTTCCCCTCCAGAGGAAGGGACAGGGACAAAGGAGAATGACAAGCACAGACCTAAGGCAGCAACCCTGACCAAGGCACTGTTTCGGAAAATGTTGTAATTCTGTATTGCAGTACAGCTAGAGCACTGAAAACATTTGAGCAGCTGCAGACACATATAGCTGGTCAAAAGTTTGTCTGCAAGCACATTTCAATTTGATATGAAAATTATGGTACCATAAATCTCTTAGCCCCACTGAATAACAGCGTGTCCACGAGAGCACATAATCAAAATTAACATACAAATGAAACAGCAGGAGGCAATTCTTTTAAGGCCTATTCAGCTAGGGGGTTTTTTTGTGAACACTGCTTTGTTTGTATTTAGCGTTGATGCAAGAGAAAATAAGCTAGCTAAACTGAAGCTACATGACACACTTAATACCATTTAACTCAAAAAAAAAAAAAAGTGCGTAATAGAAAGCCAAACAACAGAAGAGACAAAACAAGTAAAACACTCGACAAGATAAAAATGCATGCATATAAAACTGTATTAGTACAGCTCAATACACACAGAATAAGTGCACTTGTTTATTAGGAAACAAGGTAAATAAGCTTTAGGGACACATAGTGGTCTATTGCAGAGTTTAATCTCAAATACAGGAAAGCACATGTCACCATTTTCTTCCTTTTTAGAAAGCAGAATTGTTTGTTTCCCAAGTTAAGTCACTTGTAGTTTGATTTCGCAACAGACCTGAAACGAAAGCATTGGTAAGGCCTCTCAACAGTTGAGGTCAGCTGGTAATGCTTTTGTTTCTTTTTAATGAAAACTGTTACCTGCTTTTTTGGTATTATACGATAATCAAGCTCCCTGCCTAGCTATAAAAGCGTTTTGTTATTTATTCATGAAACTTGAATGACTGTAACTCCTCAGCAGGACTTTATGTTGTGTAATTTAAGCATTACATACAAGATAAATACCTCGAGGTGCTTATTCAGCTAGTATTGTCTGATCACGATCAAACCCACAAGTGCCCGAGCTGCTCGGTTGGTACCCAGAGTCCCCTTGTCCTGCAACAGCAACATCACCTCCGACACGTCCACGTTACACTCAGTGATAGGTGAGTCCAGAAGTCATCGTCAGACCTGCCAAGAGTAAAAGGCAAGGAGAACACTAACAACTAAGCTAAGACTGCTACTGAAAATAATTAAGTGTAGATTAAGGTATTCAGAGAAGACCAACTCCCTGAGGCAGCACAAGACAGAGTTGGCAAATGTGAAAGCGTAAGACACTGATAATTTCCTGCAAATCAAGCTCATTGTTGAAATGTATCTTAAACATTCACAAAACGTACTTCATATTTGGCAGCAAATTATAAGTCTGTAAAAGAAGAAAAAGAAACACAAACCCAGAACACAGAAATTCATTACAAAGGATTTTAAAAAACTTGCACCACACAAACCTTTCCAAATATATAATACCCTAATTTAGTACGGTATTTCTACAGAGGAAATACTTGTTTTTAAGCATGGCTAATATCAAAAATAATTTGTTATCTTGGCATTCGCTGGCAAAGATGAAAGAGATGCCACAGGCATTAACTCAGGGGACAAAACGCGGTACTTAATAATATCAGAATGACACCATAATATGTGAATATTACATTACTTGGGACCATCAAAACTTCCTGATAGGCCAAGAGCTAGTCACAGGCAGGATAAAAACCTCCCTGGTTATCATCTATCCTTTCTTTCAGGTATCTGAACATGTCAAGCTGATGGTAATCAAAACGCTGGTAACTTCCAGCATGAACACAAGGAAAATGCTATACTTGCAAGGAGAAATACCAATAGAACTACCATGGCAAAGTCAGAGAAAAAAGCCTGTCTGTGTAAGGTCTACCTCAAAGCCCCCTCTTCTGATTTAAGGAATCTAAACTGAACGTAGAAAATAGTAAGCAAACAGAGAAGGGCACTAGCATTCACACAATCTCTAAATATTATCTGAAATAATATCTCTATGAAGAAACTATCATCTCTGCCTTTGCATTTATGCTCAACGTAGCAAATCTGGAGTGTATCTGTAGTGTAAATGCTACCAGCAAACTCTATTTAGCAAGCAGAGAAAGAAAACAGAACAACAAAACAAGTGGCACTCAGAAAAAAAAGAAAGAAAAAAACCCTCCAAACCAACCTCCCTAGTATTACGTTTCAGTAATGCTGTGGTTTGAGCAACTGATGCTGCACATCTGTATCCTTAACAATTGTGTCAACCCTGTGATACTGACTTCTCCCACTTAATGTTATTACAGCAAAAAAATGGGGGAAAAAAACACCACCAAAAACATCACCACCAAACAAGAAAAAAACCAAAACATCAACCCTTACAACTACTTACACAACTGTCCCTCTTCACATTTGTTTTCAGCTAGCTTGCTCTAAGGCATCATAACAGAAACACCTTACCCATAACACATCAATTATTTAATAAAGGTGAAGGTAAAGCTTTGAATGAAATGCAATTCTTTCAAGAGAAATACGCAGCTACAGTTTATGCAGTCACTGTATTGATTCAGTTTCAGTTTACACCAAGATTATATATTGTTCCCTTAATAGCTGACCTACAAATTAACTATTACAAAAACACAGCCTGAAGAAGAGGACATAAACCCTACTAGTAAGCATAGATAATGCACTTTGAGGCCCTGCATTCTTAGAAGTTAAATTCTTCCTTATGTAGTACTCCAAGCACACCATCAGGGTGTGCCTTCCACTTTTCAATTTTAACAGTACTTAAGAATAATATAATGATTTATCTGAAATTTGTTTATTATGCTTCATGTAATTCACTATTCCCAATACTAACAGCTAAAGCACAGATGGTTTCAGACACAGGATACAATAATGTTGCAGCAAAAGGACAACAGTGAAAAGGTGTCGAAGACATGGGAAATTAAAGTTTTATTGTATACTGACAGTAACTAATAGGAATCAGCATTTCAGTACTGAAGTGTAGGAAGCCTGGGGAAAGAAAGCTTAAGTGGTGAAGGAGAGGTTCTGAACACAACAGCAGCACTCCTTCATATTTTGGACTGTGCAAATACAGCATTACTAAAATACTTGTATTTACAAAACAGAGTTAAGGAAACAGTAGATAACTAGGTAACAGTCACAGGCCTGGCATCATCCGGTTAAGGACAAGGTTTCTGCTACTCATGGAAAAGAGTCACGTGTAGAGTTCATGCTCTAATGCTACTCTGCAGTTTACGCTAGTGTTGCCAGCTTGTCAATTAAATCATCAACAGTATTCACGAGAAGTTTTGTATCCTCCTTCTCGCTCATCCGATGCTGGCCAACTTTGCGGAGGATAACATCCACATCTTTGCTCAAAACACGATCAGCGACTTGCAGAGAGATCTGCCAAGGGACATCACCATCCTTCATGCCATGGATAAGTCGCATGGGACACGTTATAGGAATAGGACTATTCAGCACACAGTGATTTTCCGCTTCTCTGATAAAGTCGTATGTCAAGGAGTAATATCCTTCGTCATTATGCTTTGTTGGAAACTTCCATTCACCTTTTTCTTCTATTTCTTTTTGCGCCTATAAAAGAAAAAGAGAGCAAAGAATAGACAAGACAGATGTTACAAGTTCTTCAGAGTGCCTCAACTTGTTTCTGTTCTAAATACAGTAAATCCTCCCCATGCATAACACTTCACTTTTTTCATTTTTATTAGCAGAGAAGGTATATTCCTGTTCATCTTCCAGCACCTGAGAAGACCAATCTCCTACTACCGTCTCACAAAAGTTACTCTACACATCTTCCCTGCAAACTAATCTGGTTAGTATTCACCAAAGAAATTTAGTTTCTCAGTCAGAATCTATCAGAGAGAAAAAGATGTATAGACACAATGAACAGTAAGTCTTTCTGGATTCAGACAGGGAGAATTTTTAAAAAAGGAATTTTCCAGCAATCAGTCTTTTCAGTCTTTGCCGTAACAGTTGTGTCTAAACACTGTATTTCCAGAATCTTACCTTAGTCGTAAGTAGTAATACTAACCCTATGAAGTGCCTTAGAGAAAAAATAATCAGGAAAATATTTTAATCATCCTAAAGTATGAGTTCTTTATTGCCATATTTGTCAAATCGTAACACCTGGTTTACTTTCCTGAAGACTAGACATTACCATCATCAAGTAAGCAACTTGGAAAGAGACCTCCCACCACCTTAATTTTACAGTCTCTACAAATACACTTATCTGAAGAATTCCTTTTCTACACACACAACCTGTGTCAGGCTCATCTCACCCAATGTCACCTCAGTTACTTCAGCAGCTACTTCTCCCCCTTTGAAAGCACAATGATACAATTTGAATGCAAATATAAGGTATTCAATGCTGAAATCTAATTGACTGCTTGAACAACAGGGATCTGACATCATAACCTTTATGCCACAGTAACAATATAAAAGTATTCTAGGTAGCGCTCGCACTAGTTTCACATGAGAAGCACAGTATTTCACGGACTGCAAGATTAATCTAAATATTCAGCTTACCTCCACCACAAACACAAAAACCTTACCAGAAGACTTGCAGGAAAAGCACAATTTGAGCAACAGATTTTAATAAAAACTTGACAGATTTTGAGATTGCAAAAAGCCAACCACCAACATTTACCTCAATGGGAAGCTTCTTAAAAGTTGTTACAAGATAGTCTGCTGCCACAGCTACTCCAACTAGAGCAGCTACTTTATCTGGACGTGCTATCGCAGCATGAAGCATCAGCCACCCACCCAAGCTGGAGCCAACCAGAATCTGAAAAAAGGAAAAAGAAGATATTGTTTTCCAGGAAACAGCTACACGTTTTTTCTTCTTTTACAAAGTATCAATTTGTATTTTGTTCAACAACTTAAACCTTGGGCATAATCCTGCTGTCCTTACCCAGGCAGAACTGCTGTCACCTCCAGTGGAAATTTTGCCTGAGTAAGCACCACAGAATCTGGTATTTTATTATTCTTTTTGTTTGGCATGGCTGGTTATTGCTGTCTGAGACTGAAACACTGTAAACAAAATGAGAGTTGAAACAATTCAGTATCACATGTGTATTTCATGTTTCCTTCTTAAAATAAATGCACATGGTAAAGGCTTAGTACAGCAAAAGAGGTCACCAAAACAAACTCAAAATACAAAATTGATTTAAATACAATACCAGGTATTTCCCAGCTGCAGGAAATTTCAGGTTTCTCACAGTCATTCCTAAGGTAACTGAAAAAAATCAAATGCTACTTCTGGGTTGGTTCTTTGGCTTTGTTTTCTTCTTTTTTTTTAAGCTATTTTATCATATAGACTATCTTAATTCATTACATTTCTGCAAATTCTTTAATTAATGCATCAGCATGGGACAGTGACACACATTTTCATGAAGAGGGCTGTGCTGCACTGAAACAGTTCACAGTCCCCTGTCAGGTGGAAGATCCACCATGAGGATTTCTCAGACCCCCTGGGACAACAGCCCTGCTCTGCGCAGGATGTTCTAGTCAATAACCTCCAGGAGGTCCTGCCAAGCCATGTTTCCATGACTTTGTGATCTACCTGCCTGCAAAAGAGGTCTTAAAAACATGACCTCTCAAATGAAAGTGAGCAGGTGTCACCTGTTAAATAGAAGCTACTGTTGCCCAGACCTATTATGGCATATTTTTCTTTAGTATTCTATCCTGAGGATAAAAAACATTCTATATTTTAAAATAAAATACAACCTGTGGTCCATCTGTAAGTTCATCCAGTATAGACAGAACGTCTTTTCTCCACTTCCCAATTGTACACTCCTCAAATTTACCATCTGAACTTCCACATCCTGTGTAATCAAATCTGAAAAAGTAACCAGCAAAATGAAAGTCATACAGCAACGTAGAAGCTAACTAAACAGTACCATTTAATCAAATTAAATGGGACAAGATATCGTAATGAATATTTTCTTACTTGGTCCTGTATATCACTAGCATCAGAAATCACATGAAAAGAGGTTTAAACACAATTAAATTATGCAGCCTCCTCTTACCATTTGATATTACAATACTCAAATTTATCAGAAGTCACAGAATCATTAAGGTTGGAAAAGACCACAAAGATCATCAAGCCCAATCATCAACCCAACACTACTATGACCATTAAATTACATCCTGAAACACCATGTCTATATGTCTTTTGAACACCTCCAGAGATGGCAATTCCACCATTCCCCCAGGCAGCCCGTTCAATGCCTCACCACTCTTCCTAATATCCAACCTGAACATTCCCTGGCACAACTTAAGGCCATTTCCCCTTGTTCTGTCACTTGCCACTAGAGAGAACAGACCAATTCCCGTCTCACTACAACCTCCTTTCAGGTCGCTGTAGAGAGCGATAAGGTCTCCCCTCAATCTCCTCTTCTCCAGGCTAAACAGCCCCAGATCCCTCAGCCGTTTCTCATAGGACATATGTTCCAAATCCTTCACCAGCTTGGTAGCCCAACTCTGTACCCTCTCCAGCACCTCAATGTCCCTCTTGTAGCGAGGGTCCCAAAACTGGACACAGCACTCGAGGTGAGGCCTCACCAAAGCCGAGTACAGGGGCATGATCACCTGCCTGCTCCTGCTGACAGCACCATTCCTGATCCAGGCCAGGATGCCATTGGCCTTCTTGACCACCTGGGCACACTGCTGGCTCATGTTCAGCCGGCTGTCCACTCCTCGCTGGGTGGCTCTCCCGCCTCGCCTCCCCAAGCCTGTAGCGCTGATGGGGGTTTTTGTGAACTAAGGGCAGGACTCGGCACTTGGCCTTGTTGAACCTCATACAGCTGGCCTTGGCCATCGATCCAGCCTGTCCAGGTCCCTCTGCAGAGTCTCCTCACCCTTGAGCAGATCACTCTCACACAGCCTGGTGTTGTCTGCAAAATTACTGAGGGTCCACTCAATCCCCTCATCCAGATCATATCCCTCAGATATTCCCCAGACCTAAAATTTCCATTACAGACAAAAAAACCCAAAACACTTAAATTGTAAAGGTATTTCTAAAACATATAAACTCTCTTTAAAACGCTACACCCAAATATGAAGACATATAAAGTTCATAATTCAAACTAGTCTATCAAAGGCGAGTACCACCAAGCACGTGCATGTTGTTCAAAAACCACAGAAGACACTGGGTTACTTAATGAGATTTGGCATTTAAGAAGTATGCTTACAGCAGCAACTTAAAAAAACTAGAACTCCAGGTCCTTTGTTTCTCATTTTTGTGCCTTTCAGAATACATTCTCTTTATTTACTTCAGTCTCACTACAGACAGAAATCCTACATATGAAATAGAAGACACTTCTTTGCTTGTGTACAGCACAGCACACTTTCCAATCCAAATGCCAGTTTACACACTTTTTTTAAACCCCTTTCCCCCCCTCCATGACATTTGTTTGATTTTCTCAAGAACAATTCTCTGAATGTACCTGATGAAGGCATGACCTAAAGAGCTGCAGAAATCTTCAAGAGCAGTTGCTTTCTGGCCATTCATATTTGAGTTAAAGCCTGGAAGGAAAATAACCCCTGGACTCCTGCCTTTTAGTTTATGATAAGCAAGATTTGGTCGATCTGGTCGAGTAAGAAAGCTGATCGATGATTTCAGCCTGCAAACTAACAAAAAGAGCTATTTAGCACAATCATCATGATAACCTTGACAGATATAAACCTACATTCTCTGTAAGTACAGAGCAATACATTACATATATCACATAAGAAGTAACAGAGTTGACCACTGTAGACCTATGATTTTCATATGCATCTCCAAGAGGCCCAGATATCCCACTACATGATTTGGTGTATTCTTGCTGGAGAGGTTACATTATTCCAGCATTCAGATTGTTCTGTTTATCCAGAAAGAAACTGCACCTTCCAAACCTAACTATTTTGTGAATATTTTAAAAAATGAAAGATGGTTTAGCGTAACTTCTGTCAAAGTGACCTGCAACATATTACATGAGAGAGAAGTTTTCCTATCAGCATAAACCTATGATTTTGTTTCTTTCAGTTCAAGATGTCAGACTAGAAACATTTGGACAGCAAGCACTATTAGTCGCATTAATAACCATCAAAAAATTGACTTAGTTTCAAACAAGGAAAAGATATTTAAAAAGGCAAAGCCAACTCACTAATATCTATGCTGAATCTCAACAATATTTAATACAAGTTTAGCAGTCAATGGTACCTCTACTGTGGGTGAGGGCAAGTGTTTCATAGAGAGGTGTTATGGGGACTTAATCCACTCTATCATCCTGCTCAGCAAGGGAAGCCTGGTCAAGACTTCAAAGACTTTGATACTCTTAATTCTTAGATTAGAAGACAAGTAGTTTTTCAATATTGTGACTCAACAGCAGGGTACAAAGCCCATGCAACCCAATATAATACATCAGGGCTTCCTAGTGGTGTAACAACCTGCATAAACACCGCAAAATCAGGCCGCAACAGTATTACACCACTTAACTGTTCTGCAGCTTTGAGTTGCTTTCTCTCGATCAGAGAGGCTACATTCAAGTGGTTTTATGGGTTTTGTTTGTTTCCAAACTTGCCTGTGCATGAGTAAAGGTGGATGCAGGGCAGATGCAGAATGCAGCTAGCATTCAGCACTTTCCCACAGTCTAACACAAATCATACCGTTTGAATTATTGATTGACAGCATTAAGTCTTTCCTGAAACAATGGGACAGTTCTTTATTCTACTGATGCATTGATTACTATAAAAGGGAAAAAATGCCATAGCAAAGCTAAATTTAATCAGATGCATCTATGCTGTAGCTTTTGGTTTGTGTGTGTCTCTATTAGTTAGCCAGTCACTTCTTCACCTGCCAGGAACAGAGGAGTTATACCAAGAAGTGCTAAACTTCATAGAAAGAGGGGGAGTATTTTTCTCCCCCTTAAGCCCGGATAACCATCTCTGAAGTCACTGGTTTTCCATCCTGCAGCATTCTGGATGTGCCCTCAAACTGTTTTGACACTGGGTAGGGTTTAAACTGCAACTACAAGACACAACCCCTGACTAAACTACTGGAGTAGCAGTATTTTGCATTAGTATTCTGCATTTGACAAATGCACCAGCAGCAATCCTAACCTGAATAACGCAAAACCCTAAAGTAACCACACCACCCATTCCAAAAGCAAGGCTCACTGGAGTCCCACTCTCAGACTTCCCTTTAGACAGACAAACACATCAATAACTGAGCAGCTACCCTGTAATTTCTGCTCCTGATTTCAGTGGAAGCCCTTGGTAAGAGCAGGGAGATGGGCACCAGTTCTGTCACCACCAGCTCAGAGCACCCACCGGCACACTGAGTAACCCACTACTCCGATCACACTATTTAGAGTACTAAATATACAATGAAGAAAAAAAAAGTATCAGCAACAAACCACCGTATCCGTCTTTTTCTGCGTGCCCTTAGTGGCCAGTAAGTTTTACTCACTCCTACACCGAGCAACCTCGGCTGAGCATCGTTACCTCAACACGAAGGGCAGCTCTCTGTCAAACCCGGGACAACCAATCACAGAATTGTATCAGCTGGAAGAGACCTAGATGATCACTGAGCCCAGCCTTTGTCCCAGCCCTATCAACCGGCTAAACGATTTCTCCCAACGCAACATCCACCCGTCTCTTAAACACCTCCAGGGACGGTGACTCAACCCTTCCCTGGGCAAAGCTCTACATGCCGGACAAGCGCCGAGGCTGGCGCAGCCCGCAGGGGCACTACGTGTTTTGGGCGGAGCATCACCTCACGCAAAAGCGGCGGATACCAGCCGTGCTTTTCACGTTTCCC
>NW_009716673.1:0-6520 GCF_000703405.1 Apaloderma vittatum | reverse complement strand
ATTATTATTATTATTATTATTATTATTATTCCTTCTTCTTCAACTTCAGGTAAATTTCATTGCTTCAGGAAAGTTGTCAGGTCATTCAAGGGGTGGAAGAACTATGCTGGAGTCAAGATTCAGCTTTTTGTTCACAGAGACTGTCATCACTGATACAAGCCTAAAAAGATGAGGTACTCATACAGGGTTGAAACAGTCTAGGGAATCAGATACAAGATAACTCAAATTAGTTAAATCTGATCCAGTAAAGATTTTATTTGACTCTACTTACTTAACTATTTTGACAGGGAACTAAGTACAGACACCCCAATAAAGACAGACAAGGAAAAGAAGACGATCACCTAATGATTAAGAACATAGAATCAAAATGCTTGTCATACACTGGAAATAAAGTTTGTTTTTCACACAAAACTAGATTTTTTAAAATGATAACTATACTCAGTATTTCAATCCTTGTTAAAAACTTGGCTGCCAGAGCTGTTTGCATTAAACTCAGTTATAGTGCATAAAGGAGATCCATAAAACAAGATTCCTTGTTAAAAAGGCAACCAAAAAATTCTTCCCATGTTAAGCCTTAATCTGATTCAGTGGAGTATCTTAATACACTCCTGAAAAATACTACCTAGAAATTAATTCACCTTCAAATGAAAATTAACACTGAATTCCACAGAGAACTGCAAGTAATTATTTCTTCCACGGATCTATTTAGCTTTTCAGCACAAATGAAATAAAAACTCAGTCTCAGCTGAAGCATCTCCAAACACTACATTTCTTGGTTCAGATGAGGAAATGTTTTGGTTTTATCAGATTCCCTGACAGACCTTGAGTAGGCCAGAACACTGTCCTACAAGTTAGTAGAACATAAAAGAGAAGCAAAAACTTTTTTAAAGTAGAGAAAATATAAACTCATAATCATAATCAGGGATTGTGTTCTTATATTTCTAGTTATTTAATGAAGAGGAATATCTATGGATTAGACAGCCTTATAGGTCCACATTTTCTCTTATTTCTAATGAATGACCATCTAGTTGCCACACCTCACTGCTTTACGTTGTAGAGAAGTGATCTTTGCTGCAGGATCTTAGTGTTTGTGAAAGTTGTCTCTTTTAACCTGGGCGAACTGTAGTATCATCTTCTTCAGAGAACATTTATCTCTAAACATTAATCCATGAGCCCAAAACAGATTTGAGTGGAAAAAAATGGTCTTTGCCTACAACCATTTTCTCTGTCGATCCACAGATCTAGCCTGTAGCAAACTGTGATTAATTAGCACAAAAAAGCAATAAATAATTGGCATTCGGAGTTTGATATTCATCAGGTTAGTTTCCTGTGAAGTATGAATGTTCTGTTTAATCTATTTTCTACTCTTGTACGAGATTTCATGACTCAGCCATTGCCACAGGACTGTGGCGCCTATCTTCACAGACATGAAATGACAGTCTTGTCTCCAATGTCATTAGCAAAATCTTATTGTTGTAGCTCTGTAGACCTCATCACTCAACAAAGGAAATTACAAAGCAACAGATAAATTTCATATTGGTTTTGATGAGAATTGGATCAGACCTTGACTGTCTGGTAGTTAAAATCTCATTCTCATTACATACTTTGTACTGGGAGCTCAGTCAGTCTCCTTTCGTTCCTTTATTGACTCACAGGGGCTGTTACACATGTTTAAACACAAGTCAGCAAAGATATGACAAAGTACTCCTCATAATGTGTCTTGTGTTTAATATTCCATCCCCCTCTTTTTTCATTTTAAGTTTAAAATCTTACGCTTCCTGGAGAGTACATCAAAACTATGTTAGGGACTGATTTGAAGTTGACTGTGGTCACTAAGATGCTTCTCATTGACCTCTTTAGGGCCTGAAATAGTTTCATAATCTCTTTCAGGCTCTGCGTCTTTTTTTTTTTTTTTGATGATGTGGCTTTTGAGGTCTTACTTATAAGAACTTTTAATCATGAATATGGGGTAAATGCATAAAGAAGTATATGACAATTCGCTGATACGAGTTAGATAAAAATTTCTGTCTAAAGACAAGTTTAATGGATCCCATTCCCCTGAATGCCGGAAAAAAATACTACAATCTGCATCTATTTGGAAAAATATGGATCTATTTTTTCCCAGTTTTCAGAAGGCTTTTTTTTCTCTTTTTTTTTGAAAACATAGCAAATCTTGCCTATAATTTATTTCTGAAAGGGCTTTAATCAGTTAAAAGGTCTGAATAGCATAATTATCAGAGTGGAAATTGTGTTTAATCACTTTTTCAGGAGTGAAGTGGACTTGATGGATTTCCTTTAATTAAGCTTTCTAGATGACTCAGTAAATATAAATATTTTTCAAAACTTCCCTCTATTACTCGCTGCAGCAGGTAAGTTAGGTCAGTAAACATTTGCAGAGCTTGAATTAAGAGGGCAATGTATCACTCCATGTATCACAAAAATGAAAGACTTACTACACAAGGAAACAGATTTGGGCAGCCAGCCTATTATCTCTTTATATTAGATTATATTGCCATCTCCATCAAGATGAGCTAACCTCAAGAATACTTCCTATTAATAAAAAATCACGAAGTTAATAAGAAATGTAATTTTGATGACATAACCTGGAAAAAGAGAAGACAAAAAAAAGTAATCCAAGTATAGTTCTGAAAGTGGAAGCTGTAGGCTAAAAATCACTAGCTCATTACAAAAATAAATTTAAAAATAATTATTTTTTTTGAACCATGCTTATTTTTATCAGTGAAAATAAGTATGGGCATAGTTTTTCCAGCGTCCAGCCTGGTGGAATTTGATGACAAAATGTGCAAGAATACTGTTATGTGAATATTTTGTACTAGTTGCCCACTATATAGGTGGTCAGCACAAAAGTTTACACCCTGATTTGTCATTTACTGTGAAGGATCTGTGACTACAGGCAAAGTTATTTCCTTGATACTTAATCCTTTGGTTTAATGTCAGGTATTTTATTGGCTTTATACTCCACTGACTGGCTCAGGGTTAAAATGTATACCTACGACTGAGTTTTTGGAAAAAAAGGAACACAAGTACATTCAGTAGGTCCTGAACCCAAGCAATAATATAATAATATAATATAATACAAATGCCTATATTTGAATATTCACAATAAAGAACCATAGCATTAACTTCTTTATTTAGATGAAAAATATTTTAATGGCAAAATGTAACATACATAAGATATATATCTCCATTATTTTTTAAGACAACTTAAAACATCAATATGGTGTGTATCATTATGAGACTAGTAATTATGTGGAAATGACTTAACAAAAAACATATTTAAGAGGAATCTTAGATAATAATATAGAAGAAGGAATAATTTCTAGGAAAGTATTTATTAGATAATTATATCTCTTTTTCTGCTTGTGTGATTTGTGAGCAGACCATAGTTTTCCCTAATTAATTGTTTATTCAAATGTATTCAACAAATGTATTTCTAAAAATTTTGCCTTATACATGGTACATCTTGAAGATGCACCTGTTGATTGTGATTGACCCAGTAAGTCAAAGTAGACTGCTTCTTTTCCCTAACTGAATGGCCCCAGTCTTCTCTGAGAGACTAAAATTCTGGGAAAATCTTCCGATGAAAATAAGCTCCTATATTTGCATTTAAATGAATAGCAATGTAATGGTATATATATATATATATATGTATATATACACACACACACACGCGTATATTTTGCATGTGGCCTTTGATTTTCGAAGGTATATGTATGGTTTTGAAAATCTTGCTTGCTGACATGTTCCTGGAAATGAAACATAGAAATAAATCCAAGCATGAGAAAATTACTTCATTATAATATTTCATTAACATTTTTGAGGTTTTTCTCTGTCTCTGAATGAGTATTGCAGAATTTTTTCTCTTTTTCAAGACAATCTTTAAAATTTTATCTTGAATATCAGTAGGAGGAAAATAAAGGAAAAAACTTGTCACATTTGACAGGTGGCTTCCCTTTTATTACTGGCACTGGAACAGCAAAAAACACTGGGAAAAGAGAATGAATGAAGGATCATACCCGTATAACTTTGATCCAGCCACCACAGATAACTTGTAGCTTGGTATACAATTCAGTTCTTGTTTCTGTATTACTCCACTGAGTAAAATGTTTAAACACAGTTAAAATGAACATATTGCTGTTCAACAAGAAGTATTATTGTCTTCTGGAAAAGATTGTATCAGTGGCTCATTAGCCAATCGACCAAAATCACGTACAAAATGGATTAGCAGTCCTTACAAAGGCACCTACAATCATGCGGATAAATACATTACAAATACCCATTGTATTAGATTCTTCTCGTGTATTATTGAATTTACAGTAATCCACTGCTATTAGTTTTGGTAGAAGCTGTGCCCTGATTTATTCAACTTGTTGAAGACTGACATTTGATGTGCAGTTTAGAGGCACTAAACATGCATTAAAAGCACATGGACTATGTGTAAAGTGACAATTTTCTACAGCATAAGAGAGCTGTAAGGGACAAAGAGAAGAAATTACAATTAAACATTATTAATTTAGCCTTTAAAGTCTTTTCTTAATTATATGTTTTCATTTTTTTAATCAAGATCAATAAAGTTATATAAAAGTATGGAAAACCATGCAGAATGGCATTCATATGAAACACAATTTCCCTCCCTCCCAAGAGTTTTAAGGTCTACTAACCCGTTTTTAATCAAATTTGAAGGCAGAATGGCATTCATATGAAACACAATTTCCCTCTCTCCCAAGAGTTTTAAGGTCTACTAACCTGTTTTTAATCAAATTTGAAGGCGTATCAATAACATACTTCATTTTCTATATTATTGTCACTAGAAAAAGCATTCAGTATTACTTTTCCTCAAGCAACTACTACAAAAGAAACTGTGTTTTTTATTCTGAAGAATGTACTGTCTATCAACCCCTGTGAGTTCTAGACTGGTCAATTCCTCTACCCAGTTATACACTTTGCTATAAATGTTATAAATGTCACACTTGTCAGACATTTAAGAGAACTAAACCTATATGAAGTCGTCTTCTAATCTCAAAAAAAAAAAAAAAGAGAGGAAAGAAACACAGAATTTCATCCCTGAATTTGTGTCAAGACTAAGGCTGACAAAGCCGGCTGGACATCCTGGAACACCAATCGCATCCTGGGCTGCACTGAAAGCAGCATGGCCAGTAGGTCGAGGAAGGTGATTCCCACCTTCTACTCTGCGCTGGTGAGATTCCGCCTGGAGTGGGGAGAGCTCTGCAGTCTTCAGTATAAGAAAGACATGGACCTGTTAAACAAGTCCAGTGGAAGGCTACAAAGATGATCAAAGAGCTGGAGCACCTCCCCCATGAGGACAGGTTGAGAGAGTTGGGGTTGCTCGGCCTGGAGAAGAGAAGTCTCAGGGGAGACCTTACAGTGGCCTTCCAGTACTTTAAGGGGGCTTATAAGAAAGACAATCTTTTTGACAAACTAAAAGAGGGTAGATTCAGGCAAAATAAAAGGAATAATTTTTTTTATGATGAGGGTGGTGAAACATTGGAACAGGTTTCCCAGAGATGTGGTAGAAGCACCCTCCCCGGAAAACATGAAGGTCAGGTTGGATGGGGCTCTGAGAAACTTGATCTAGTTGAAGATGTCCCTGCTCACTGCAGAGAGGTTGGACTAGATGACCTTTAGAGATTCCTTCCACTCTAAACTATTCTATGATTTTTTTTATATACTCCTTTTTTGCTTTGTGTTTTTTAAATACCCAGCATTATTGTAAAGATTTATGTATAAAATTCTGCATTCATTAAACCCAATGACAAAAACTTCATGTTTTCTTAAAACGTTTGGGGAGGTAAAAAGCATTTGCCATTTGTCCTTGCAAGTTTGACATTAATCTGCTTTAACATACTGCTGAGGAAATAAAAGATGGAGATACTCCACAGAGACACCTCCACATCTACATCTCTCAGTATTTGTTCAGAGGAATGATCTATTCAATTAATTTCACTGTAAAGATAATTAGGTAAAATAGTTCAAAGAAAGAACCCCACGAGTTTACAGCTCTCTGTTCCTGAAATAAATATAGCTTCTACAGAGCAAGAAGCAGATGGATCACTTTCAGGAGATTATACAGATCGGTTAGGAAACTTACAAAATTGCCTCAGCGAGTCTCTATTATCTTATGCACCTTATTAACTTGTTTTAGTTTCTTTTCATTTGGACCATCCCACTTTATCAAATTGTTGCCACTCAGTAACTTCCAATTTTTCTTATCAGCAATAATCTTCCCAAAATACAAACAAGTACAAGATATCTACAAACAATACTTGTCTTGTCAGTCAGAGAGACTAGTGACTATTGAACATTTAAATTCTTTTGATCAATTTCTAAATTCTATTACCCAGGGTTCATCCAAGCCTTTATTTTTATCATCACTATTTTAAGCTATTAAAACAGAAACAGAAATATTTTCAAAACCAAGTGCCCAAAATGTCCACTAACATAAATGAGAATAAATCCAGTGTTAAAACCTTTTTGTACA
>NW_009716672.1:0-2532 GCF_000703405.1 Apaloderma vittatum | reverse complement strand
CTGTTGTCCTTGACCTCCCTTGCAAGATTCAATTCCAAGGATGCCTTATCTTTCCTAATTGCCTCCCAACATCCTGTGATAGCAGTCCTATACTTCATCCAAATGGCCAGACCCTCCTGTGGGTACTTGATCTCCCCAGCAGGATGCACCAGAATGTCCTCTGTAAATTGCACTTCTCTGAGTCCAGAAGCAGCTGCACAAAAGCAGCTTCTGGAAGGTGCTTGAGACTTGAGCATGTGAGGATAAAGGCTGAGGTGGAGGGGACACTCATTTCCCTGCTTCAGCACTCTAAGACATGCTGGATTTTCCTACCTTCCTACAAGATCCTGTTATCAAAGTAAGATTACACTCACTATGCCTTATGATAGGATTGAAGAAACACTTTTTCTGAACACCAAGTTTATTTTGACTTATGTCATGTCTATATAATTTTAACCTCTTCTCCCCTGAAAGAAGCTCTGTCTCTTTATGGAACAGCTGAGAAGACATAGCTGTAAAAACAATGGTATGTTCATCAGGAAACCCAGTTTTGAATACTTGAAGGTTTTCCCAGATATGCTGTAAAAAGAGCTCAGTCAAACAGACCAAACGTCTAGCATTAGTTTAAATATACAGGTGTGAGAGAGGGAATTAATAGACTTGACCAGTGATGGATTCAAACACAAGCAACTGCTTAGAGGAAGTCTGTGTGTCAGCGCTGACCCCTCTGCTTCCTTTCTCTTTCCACATCAGCTGTGGTCCCTCACCCTGCAGGAACAGTTCAGTTCTAGAGGTTTAGATGAGAAACTTGGGCTTGCTTCTGTTTCTGCTGCAGCGTCACGATTTCACTGTTCTCACAACATAGGTAATACTCTGCCTGACCCATTCTAAACACAGGCAGAACTAGCACGTAATTGTTCATCAGGTGATCATAGTGTATCACTTTCACTAACATTTTTCTCCCTATAGCATTGTTTGGGATTGGCTAATCCAAACCATATGTGACTTTGCTGTGGGCGACTAAAAGTTTCTGCAGAGTTAGAATATACGTGGTCTGCAAAGTGTGAAGGGTAGGAAACAGATGCCAGCTCTGTGAGAGCTCATCTGTTACACAAATACAGTAATCTGTAGGGACTGAAGATGAAAACAGCACCTTGGGCTGATGATTTGTTCAGTTTCCTGATCCAATGACATGGAAATAGTCTTAAAAAAGCAGTGTTTCCCTTTACATGTTGTCATAGGCAAGTACTGTCCATTATTTAATGAGGGAAGTAGGAGAGAAAAGAGGCTTGAAATTTAGTTATAGAATCATAGAATGTGCTGGGTTGGAAGGGGTGTTTATAGGTAACCTAGTCCAACTCCCCTGCAGTAGGCAGGGACATCTTAACCAGACCAGGTTGCTCAGAGCCCCATCAAGCCTGACCTTGAGTGTCTCCAGGGGTGGGGCCTCCACCACCTCTCTGTGTTTGTCAGTGCTCAGATCCGACTGACTGAGTCCTGGCAGGACTCCTGCCAGAGCAGTGTGTGAGCAAGTCCCTTCAGAGCAGCAGGTCCTGCAGTTGAGGCAGAGCCTCCCCCTTGGTCTGAAGCACCGGCCAGGGTATCTTCTTGAGGCTGAGAGTTCTCATCTTTATATTGATGAGTGTGTGTGCAGTTGGCATCATTATTCCAAGTTTAAGAACTTGGTGCAGTGCGGTAATTGCTCTTCTCAACTGATACCAGAACTTGCGAAGTTGAGGAAGCTTTCATTTCTTAATAAATTCAGTTTAATTACACTTGTAGGTTAACTGAGAAAGGGAGCACTCCTCACACAAGGACATGGCTTCCTCAGTGCTGGCAGCATTTTTCCTGCAAATGTGAGTGCAAGTGTTCTTGTCTAGAACACTTTCCATGTCAGCCTGGTTCTTCCCAGAGCTACATCATAGCCAGCAAAGGTAAAATTCTCCTGTTTCAGTACTTCATGTCAGATTGTGGATCAGACTGTAACAGATTTACCTGTGCCAGACACAAATTTTAGGAACTTTTCCAAAAATAAAATATTGAGTGCTTTTGGGGAAAGGGAAATCTGTTTTTTTGAGCATATGTCTGTCTTGCAGACCAGACTTGACTAGCAACACGGTTAAATGATGGGGAATGTGGGAAATTGACATGTGTAAACGAGATCTCTTTTTCCCCCTACTTGTGCTTTCTATATAGTGTGTTATCTTTTGACAAGTGTTTTTACATTTGACTCCATGTCTTCACAGTTAACTTAATCCATGTATACTATAGTAACCAAGTCAACTGCCATTTGGATTTAAACATTTAGCATTTTTTTAAGAATGTTCTTGGTAAAAATACTTTAATAGAAGTGATTTCAATCCTCTCTCCCCACTCATCTCAAAAAAAGCCAAAAGGAGAGAAGCATCTAGAAACATCTGGATAGGCCATGCATCTACTGAGGGGGTAAGATCCTTCCTTGGTTTTGCTCAGAAACTCCACAAAATACGTAAATTGCTGTGGCAGTGTCCCTAGAAAGCTTGAGGGAGAGGGAAAGGAAAGGGGAAATGGAAA
>NW_009716671.1:15405-34344 GCF_000703405.1 Apaloderma vittatum | reverse complement strand
CCGGAACCCTTCGTTAGGTTTGCTTTTCTCTGACAGGCACTCCGAGGTTTGGTGTAGTACTTGTTGTCAGTCAGATTTCTCGTTACTTACCTGAGTAAAGGCAGGCACAGCTGCTGCCCTGCATGACCTGGTAGTGCCTTGATCTTGGGAAAAAAACCCCAAACCCTCGAGCTTTGTCTGTGTCAAGCTTTATGACTGTAGCGTGTGTATCCCTTGATACTTATGTCCCATGACAAAAGAATAAGGAGAAGGAGTATTTAACACTTAATAATGGTGTTTAAACACCGATGGAATTTTAAATAATTTAAAACAGCTTACCTGAAGAACTCTGTTTATGAACTACAATCAGGGTAGCCGTGCATGCCAGGCTCCTGGCACAGGGAGTACTATTCACACTTAGTGTATAACAAGCTGAGGAAATGTTACTTGGGGTTTATGAGGTGTCTGAACCACAACGAGAATTCTGGGGGGGGTTTATTTCACACTTACGCTTTATATCTGTTTCTGTCTCCTCAATTCAGACACGTCTGAGTTTGCTAGTTAGTGATAAAATGGTCACTTTATTAGTGTGTGCACGTGTTATGGTGGCTCCTGGGGAGTCCTTTGCCTTGGAAGAAGGTTGTTAACCGTTTCCATACAGATTTTAAGTGGTGTTTTAGAAGGCCGCATCTCAAAGACACGGATTTGCATGGTCCAGTTGTTGGTTGAGTTAAGGATGCTCTGCTGTGAGAGTATGGTGCAGTGTTGTGGAGTCCAGTGAAGTGCTCACCTGTAGTGAAAGGAGTTTAGGAGTGATCTGTAACATATTAGTTTGGTATTTGTTAACTCTTTCAGCCAGATGTTTCCTCTTTTTGTTTAACAGGAACGGAAAGGGACGGCAAAAGTTGATTTCCTGAAGAAAATTGAGAGAGAGATCCAGCAGAAGTGGGATGATGAGCGAGTCTTTGAGATCAACGCTTCGGATAGGCAGAACCAGAAGAGGTATACTTTTATTTAATTATTTTAAAACAGGTTTTATCTTTAACTGCTTGAAATGTCTTTTTAAGGGATTTTTCTCTTCCTTCCAAACTTGGGGGATAAAAGTGGCCTCTGCAGTGAATAGTGTTCTTGGGTCACCTGAAGGTGTGAGGAGCTGACAGTTCCCTCGCAGACAGCCTGACACAGGGTGTGCCTGGGCTGGCCCAGCTCCAGTAGCTCTTCACTCCTTGGCAGTGTCGGTACCTGTGGAGATTTTAAAACCAGATTCTCGTTGCCTTCTACTTCCCCGTGTGGAGCACACTGCTCGTGTGATGTGTGCGCCCTGCCAGGGGGAGAGCTTTTTACTCTCCCTGTTGGAAAGGACTGATCCTTTCTCTGGAGGAAGGTGTGTGCTCCCTCCGCTTTGCTGAGAAAAGAAAATGGTTAAACAGGTCTTGGGTCGTGGTGTAGGCTAACCTGCTTGACTTTGCACCAAGTGGATGAAGGCCAGGTGTGTGCTTGGTTTCTCTGAGGAGGTGCTGCAAGTTTGTTTAGTACATGGGCTGTATCTTGGAGGTTTGTCCTGCTACGCTCTTGGCCACAGAGCTTCAGTTTGTGCTTCCTTTGTGGCTTGCATCTCCAGCAAAATTACTCCTGGGACTGAGGTGAAGAGTGAAGGACCCAGATGGGTCAGAAGATTTGAATGCTAAACTAGGAGGTCTAATAAAAACTTCTGGGGGGCTGTGTTGCTCATACTGTAGAACTCTTTTTAAAATTTTATTTAAAAGCAGCGCAGTTTGCTGTATTCACTGTCTCACAGGTTGAAATTTAAGGCTGTAATTCACACTGAGTTTCTGACTGCAGATGGAATAATAGGTCAGTCTCACAACATGGACCAACTTCTTAAGAAATGTCCGTGTTCCTTAGGGTAACAGCCAGCTTGCAGAGGAAAAGGTGCTTTGATAAACTAATGTTTCCACACTTGTAGTTAAAATGGCAGGTATTTATTTCAGGATTTTGTCTTAAGCTTCTTAAATTCTAGTATTTTGCAAGTAAGCAAAAGACTTGGCCTTTACATCAGTGGTGGTGTCTGAAGGGAAACGACGGCACAGAGGGGAGTGCAGGGCTGGAGGCAGAGATCGACGGTGTCCTAAAGATCGAGAAATTGTCTCAGTTGCTCTGAGAGCTCAGGCTACAACAGCATAACAGATATGCAAAACACTGTGCAGCAATGTGTGCCTTAGAAATGAGGAGGTTTTTGGAGTGTGCTGCTAAAAAATCTGAATTGATGACAGTGGGAGATTAAATAAATTACTTTAAGCCTTTGCAGTAATTAATTTACAGAAGCAGGATTAAAATTCATTACCTTTGGGAAGATGTTACATCTGTTGCAAAGTTTCTTTGTAATGTCAGTCCTGTGTCGGGCTTTTTCTTTCGTGTTTTGTTTTTGTTTTCTCTTTTTTTTAAAGATGATAAAAGCTGTTAATATGTCAGGTCTTTAAAAGAGAAAACCCATGTTACTGGCAGGGAAAATATTATTTTAATGTCACCGTGGGCTGATAATAGCTGAGAATATCAGTTAAGTGTTTTACTTGTGCGTCTTCTGATGGCCATTTGAAAAGCTAATTACATGTTCTAATTCTTTTGTATTTCTTCTCAGCAAAGGAAAGTACTTTGTTACTTTTCCTTATCCCTACATGAATGGCCGCCTTCACCTGGGACACACATTTTCTTTATCTAAATGTGAGGTAAAAATTGTCCTTTGCTCATACCTTTTAAATACTGCTCTAGAACAAATGCTAACTTTGGAGTTAAATTGTGAGCTGCGAGTGCCTCGTTAATTACTCTATAGATGCAGTAATGACTTGTTCAGACTTTCTGGTTTTCCCGTATTTTCAGTGGAAACACTGCTGGTTCAATCGAAGTGCCACCCATTGCTTTTTTAATCTTAGGAGATTAGGCTGCAGGTGTTTCCTCTGTTCTTTCAGGTTTGTGAGATTTTGAGGAGGTGCTGCTAAACGGCACAAACCTCGCAAGAAGTCGTTATTGTCTCTCCTGTGTGTGAATGCTGTGCTGTGTTACCTGTGCGTTAGCAGGTTTTAGGTACTAACGGATGAGACACCGCAAAATCCATCTCCTCTTTGCACTTGTTCTTCTCTGTTTAAAACCAGCCCCCTGGAAATTAGGAAAGCTTGTACTTACGCAGCCAGGCAGTGAGAGACCTGATAACAAAATCTAGTTTCACCGTCTTTGCTGTTCGTTAGCTTCCCAGATGCTGTTGGCTGGTTCGTGTACCTTTCAGTAGTTTCCTATTACAGGAGTTGCACTTTGTTGCGAGGGGTGCTAGTTCAGCCTTGGGCGCTGCTTCTTTCATCGGTTCCCTTTTCCCCGTTTCCGTAGTTTGCGGTTGGGTACCAGAGGCTGAAGGGAAAGAACTGCTTGTTTCCATTCGGGCTGCACTGCACTGGGATGCCCATAAAGGTAAGATGTTCTGAGTTACTGAGGGCTTTTGGTAGTGTCTTTCATGCTTAAGACTACGTGGAACACTGCTTAGGGTCCATCCTGAGCATTGTGGTGATTTATTCAGAAATTCATCAAGGCAGTTTGATTCAGAACCTGAATTTGTGATGCAGATGTGTTGTGCTCGAGCTGTACGTTATCACTTTTTAGAAAACAAAGTGCTTTAGAACTGTTTACCTATTAGATTTTTTCATTTGCAAGAAAATCCTTGCTGTAAACCTCTTCCTGCTGTGGCAGGCATTCTCCAAGTTGTGAGATCTCCTAGAAGTTAAGGCAACGTCCAGAAGAAGTCTAAAGTGTTGTAGGAAAATGCAGAGTGTATTCAGTAAAAAGCCCTCCTGGGCCGTGACGGAAGCAGTTGCTGCAGAGACATGCTGACAGGCTGCCCGTGACTCTCTTCAGGCTTGTGCGGATAAGCTAAAAAGGGAGATGGAATTATATGGCTGTCCACCTGAATTTCCTGATGAGGAGGAAGAGGAGGAAGAAAATTCTGCTAAAAAGGAGGAAGAAATTATCATCAAAGACAAAGCAAAAGGCAAAAAGGTAAACTCTGAACAAAGCCTTTCTGGATTGGTGGCTGTGCTCCCAAGGCTTCAAGGTATGCGTCACGGGTGTTTCCTCCTTCACCCTCGGAGAAACCTGTGACGCAAATGTTTTGATGGTGTGTTCCAAGATACCGGGGTACTTTTAAGGGAGACTTGAAGAAAAGTGTCAGCAGCATGGTTCCAGAGATACCATGTTCATGTGTGATGTGTTACTGGTGAGCTGGCGTGCTGCTTCATAGTTACTTGAGAAAAATGAGATCATCCAGAGTAATACTCTTTATTTTTTGTTTGTTTTTTTATTGTTTTGGGGTTTTTTTTGCATAAAGCATTCACAAACAAGTTGCAGGAAGTAACCCTGCTTTCTCAGAGGTAGGGGATTTATATACCTACTGTTCTCATTATTCTCTTGTAAATTGGTATCCAGCTTATCAGGCGTCTGGCTAATCACGTATTTAAATGAGAATGTTCGTTTTTGGGAATATCACAAAGCAAGGAAAAGCAGCAAGTTTAGGCAAAATTCACAGGTGTTCCTGTGTATATTGATTATGCATGGGGAAGAGATTGTCACACTGGGAGCATTAGATTTGGGATTCTGTCTGCTCCACGTCATGAGAAGGTGTGATGTTGGCCCCTCCTGCAGGCAGTAGCTCTCTGTTGGGTAGAGGCACGAGGTATTCGAGGGACAGTAGCTGGAAAATGTAGTACGAGCGAAGTAACAGCAGGAAAGGTTTTTGATACAGGATGTAGTGCAGGACTGCTCCACCTTTCCTTGGTGAAAACACACATTTGTTTGACCAGGATCGTGGTGAATTGGTCATTTTGTGCTGGTTTATCGTTGTCACTCCCGTTCTGCAGCTGTATCAGAAATCTAAGCAAGTAACATTAGAAAAGTGGGGGGTTGCTGTCAGTGCACTTGGATTCGAGCTAGGAAATAGGTAGGTCAGAAATTCTAATTGTTAATCCTCACTGCTAGAGAAAGGATGGTAAAATGTTTATGTGAACTTACTGAAAATAGAAACTGTATGAACTATTTGGAAATAGAAAAAAATAGTATTAGTAGAGGAAAAAAAGCTGTCGTGAGTGTGAGAATGTGGACTTCTTCCTAATCACGACTGCCCTTTCAGAGTAAGGCTGCTGCGAAGACGGGCTCTTCCAAATACCAGTGGGGAATCATGAAGTCCCTGGGTCTTTCTGATGAAGAAGTAGTCAGTTTTTCCGAAGCTCGGCACTGGCTGGATTATTTCCCTCCCCTTGCTGTCCAGGATCTGAAAAGCATGGGACTGAAGGTAACTGTAGGAATTCTGAATCTTGGCTGTGCCGGCAGCAATGCTCGTGTCGTCGTTGTGTTTATGAATGTACTGCTTCTCCTTTGAGAAGACTTTTTGCATAACACCAACACCGTTCTAGAAATGTTCCTTGTATGTATGGAATTATTTTTTGAACCTTTTAATAGTTTTGGGTGCTAATGAAGTGCTTTTCTATATAGTGCTTATACCCTGTGCAGTGATTGCAGCTGGAAAGAAGATTCAAATAAAGGAATTGTGACTTTCCCTTCTTGTTTTCCTATTAGGTAGCTGTTCTGTAGTCAGTGTCGCAGTAGTTTTAGGAAGAGTAATGACAGGGTATTAAGTAAAGATATCTGTCCTGCTGACAGCAGGTTTTTAAAATAAAGACAGGTAGAGATTATGAAACAAGGTAGTGCTGAAATTTAGCTGGAGTGGTTGCTTAAAACTACTGCAAAAACTTGAATGTCTTTCTTTGCTTACCAGAGACTCTTGAACTTTTCCAGGTGGATTGGAGGCGTTCTTTCATTACTACAGATGTCAATCCTTATTATGATTCCTTCGTACGATGGCAATTTCTTACACTAAAGGAAAGAAATAAGATTAAGTTTGGGAAACGGTAAGCCTGCTTCTCAACTCTTAATTTATTGGGATTTGTGGATAAGGTCAGCTTTACCAGAGGTTGAACGCTATGATGTGTGTCTAGAACATGCTCATTGCTCACATTAAACTAGAATCCTTCCATTGCAAAATGTTCCAGTAGCCATAGAATCACAGAATGATTTGGGTTGGAAGGGACCTCAAAAATCCTCTAGTTCCACCCCCGTGCCGTGTCAGGGGGATCTCCCACAAGATCAGGTTGCTCAAGGCTCCATCCGGCCTTGGTGGTGTGTTTGTTGTGCTGGCAAAGCATGTGGGGTTGGGTGCTTGCTCTGGTTTTCCCACGGATACCAGCTAAAAGCAGGATAGGGCCGGCATCGAGAGATCTTGCAGAATCCAAACCTTAACATTAGTGGAAACAGATTTATGCGAGACTTGAAAATGCCTTTACTGGGTCTTTTTCCTCTTGGTCTACATGTTATTGTATTTGCTACTAAAAGAAAACATACCGTTTTCCAGGTACACCATTTATTCTCCAAAAGATGGACAGCCTTGCATGGATCATGACCGGCAAACAGGAGAGGTAATGTTTTTAATTGACATTTTTGTGTTGCTTCTGGTCTTAAATATTGAATAGGAAAATAAACACTGTTTTGGACCAAAATGCATTTTGTGTGTACACAGTTACCAGTGCGGAGTTGTTAGTATATATGAAAACTGAATGAACTCCTGTACTGAGAATACTTGTCCTGAACTATGGGCAGTGGTTTCCACTGTAGCTGTTTGCTGTGATTATTTGGCAATTTGTGCCACCAGCATCACTCCGTCATACCGTTACGTATCTGCTCATGGTTTAGCTGTTACTAACGTACATGGTGCTGACATAGTGGCTGCGATGAGTAAATTTTTGGTTGGGGGAATGAAGCACAACCTCTCACTCCAGTCTGCATTTTAGTAAACAGCCGTTTGTGTCTATGGAAGTACGATTGACTTTGAAGAAAGTATCGGTACCTTAAATAGCATTTGGGTTAGGTTACTGCAAAATCACATTTATTACCTTTACTGCTTGAGTCAATGTCACACTGATTGCTGTGTTGTTTATGTGATTTGTAGGGTGTTGGGCCTCAAGAATATACTCTAATAAAAATGAAGGTGTTAGATCCTTATCCTGCAAAATTAAGGTAGGTCTTGAATTTGTAACGGCAGATAGGTTCTGTCTCATGGCCATTAAATTACACAGTCTGTTTTGCCTAATGCAGAATTTAATTTCACCGTTACTTCTGTCACTTCAAAGACTCGATCTCTGTTTTGAGCTATTACGTTCACTAGTCTGTGGAACTCAAATAGGAGTTAAAAAATCAGAGGAAAGAAAAAGAAAAAAAAAAAACAACCTGCAAAGAACTTAATGACCCACTTTCATCCCTTAGGAAATGTTACTTAAAAGTTCAGATTAGCTTAAAAGCATGTTCTGTATTACCCAGAATGTTGTGTTTTGATTTTGGTGACTTAAATTTTTTTTTTTTTTTTTTGTGCCCCCAGTGGCCTAAGAGGAAAAAATATCTTCTTGGTGGCTGCTACGCTCAGACCAGAGACCATGTTTGGACAGACTAACTGCTGGGTTCGCCCAGATATGAAGTACATTGGCTTTGAAACTGTGAGCGGGGATATTTTTATCTGTACCCAGAGAGCTGCCAGGAACATGTCCTACCAGGGCTTTACAAAAGATAACGGAGTCGTACCTGTTGTCAAGGAGCTGATGGGAGAAGTAAGCATCGTGCAGCTTGCTAGTCAGGCTTACCTATTCCTTCCAAGCTTATACTTACAAAGGTGATGGTAGAATTCTACTTGTTACACACATGTTGGGGTGCTGAGTGACTAAAAACACAAGCAGGACTCTACTTCTGTGGCAGCTGAGCTGCAGCTGATTCTGGGAGGTGAACCTGATGCACTTGGCTTTGGACGTGTGTGTTGCTGTTGTCTTGGAATTACTTGGCGAATGATTGGTTTTAAGCAACACTTTTCTGTATGCTGGGGAGGGTGGGGATGTCTCTGAGCAATGGAAAGGGACAGAAAAAAAGTAACAGCTGGAGGGGATTATGTGAAGAAGGCTTTTTGCTGATGCTGGTATTTGCAGAACATCTTTGTGAATGAAGCTTTCTCAGCTTACTAGTTGAATTTTAGTGTTTCTAGTCTTTTCTGTCCTTACCTTCTGTGCTTTGAATAAGTGCACTTAGTGGCATTGGTTTTAATACAAAGCACCCTCATGCTTTTTACATCGTTCAATTTCTGTTTCCTAAAACTTGTCACCCTTGTTCTTGGTCCTGCTATGAAGGATGAAGTAGAAGATACAGGTTTTGTTTGTTTGTTACTAGACATGATGTGAATTCAAGCAAATTAAAGAGTATCACCAGGAGAGCCTACTCAGCTGAACTGAAAAAGTGCTATTTTTTGTAACAATATTCCTTTGCCCTGCATAGGAGATTCTTGGTGCTGTGCTCTCGGCACCTCTCACCACCTACAAAGTTGTGTATGCTCTTCCCATGCTCACCATCAAGGAAGACAAAGGTAACTTTAGAGCAGCGTCTGGCCAAAGCCTGTCTGATGCACGCTGGGTATTCGGGACTCCTTGACTAATCTTTTTATCTGTTGTGGTGTTTTCTTCATCAAGGAACTGGATTGGTTACAAGTGTTCCCTCTGATTCTCCAGATGACTTTGCAGCCCTGAGAGATCTGAAAAAAAAGCAGGTCAGTCTGTTAACTACATTGCCTCTGTTTCTTCTGTATGTAGTAAGGAGGGTCACAAGTGGGTATCCGGCAGGTAAACCGAAGCTCCCTTAAGTTGCAGTTCTGCCATCTCTACCTTGAAATCAAAGTAGTCAAAAATAAATGAAGTTGAAACAAACTGGGCTGGGACAGTTGTTGATTCTGATGTCAGGAAGAGTTCTGACAAGAATAATACAACTTCTGCTGCACGTTAAGGTAGAGAAGAGTACCAGTGAAATAGAATACATTCCAGTTCGGGAAAAGAGTTCTGGAGATGAGATTAAGACCTCTGTATGAATTTCATACCAGCCTTAAAGTAGCTGTTGTTATTGCAGCTTCAAGTGTACATCAGTGTCTAAACAGCCATCCCTGGCTATTGAATTTTTGTCCCGCTTGTTTTCAGGATAGAGCAATGTTGTCTTTTCCCCCTCTTAAGAATATAGACAGTTATGGCAAAGAATCACCTGGAAATGAGATGGGGAATTAAACTCTGGTGTGAGAAAAGGTGGGAAGGCAGGGGAGTGGCTTTGTCTGTGTTACAATAAAATACTGTGTACAGAAAAGACTGAATGAGTAGAAGAAAAATCTTCCAGATTTAGAGGTTTTTATCTACATTGCATTTATCTTCTAACTTTCAAAGGCTTTGAGGGTGAAGTATGGCATCAAGGATGAAATGGTCCTGCCGTTTGAACCAGTAAGTACCCCCTAGTGGGTCCTTCTGCAGTACGTTTGACTTTGTATTTACTGATGAGAAACGTATCAAGAAGTGTGCCTGCCTCTTCCAGAATTTCTGCTCTGTGCAAAGAGCTCAAGTCCCTTACCCTAAGTGCAGACTCACTGCTGAATGTCTTTGCATGAGAAAGCAGGTTACGGGTAAATCCACCCCAGTGTCCTGCGTCACCCTTGCTCTTACCTGCCAGCGTCGGTGCTGGGGCAGCTTGGTGTGGGGTCGTGTCAGGAGACAGAACTGGATGGTTGCTTGGAGAAGGCTGGCCAGGGGTCACGGCGGGGACCACCAGAAATCTTTGGTTCGATGAGTGGAATTGTGTTAATGCTTCAAGTTGTGTGTAACTTGCTCAGTATTAGATGCTGCAAACGTACAGAGTAGCACCATCCAGCAGAGGTTTGGCAGAGCCCTGCGTGTGCTGCCCTGGTGTTCTTGGTGACCTGCTCCTGGCTGAGGTGCTGTGCAGCACAGCAGCTCCACGTCACTTGCCATGACTGGCTCTTCCACTTCACAGTCCTGGTTCAGGCTTCCCTGCCAGCCCCGGAGCTGCAAACCAAGCAAAATATTCTTGTCCCTGTTTCGTTCGGTGCATCACTTCTAGCGAGGCTTATTAAATCCAGGAAACAACCTTTGTGTGGATTTTTCTGATGCTGAGGTAATTTGAACTGAATATCTGACACCAGTTCTGTTAATCCGCAGGTGCCCATCATTGAAATGCCGGACTATGGCAACCTTTGTGCTCCATTTGTCTGTGATGAACTCAAAATTCAGAGCCAGAATGACAGAGAGAAGCTTGCTGAGGCCAAGGAGAGAGTGTACTTGAAAGGATTTTATGAGGGAGTAAGTACTAAAAAGTTTTGATGTTTTCTGGTTGAGTTTGATTAGGAGGGGAAAAAACCCCAAACAACTGGGTAAAGATAAAAAATAAAAATAACATGCAAGAAAGAAGATTTTTTTTCTTTTCTTTTTTTCCCCAAGACCACTTTTTGTTTAGACTTCTCCTGCTGTAAAGTTGTGCAGTTGGAGGAGTTATGTAGAATTGGAAAAAGAGAATGGAGGAATACGTGACTTCAAACTGAGACTTATAATTTGATTTCCTAGGAAGTGGTCACTTTCTGGAGGGTTTTTTGTTACTGTTGTTGTAGAAAGTGATACCAAAAGAGCAATGTGTTGGTGTGGGGATTTCTGAGGTTTTTGGTTTTTTGTTTGTTTTCTCCTGTCTTGTGGAGTGGCTTACTATGACGTATTTCTCAGCTGTTTTCTTGTAAGCTGACAATTTTTATTTCCTGCTATCTGCTTTTGACTCGTGCCTGCTGACATGTACACAAACTCTTTTTGGATAAAGATAACTATCTAGTGGGAAAAGCCACTTTATTGCTATCTTTTGCATATCAAATATTGCAGAAACTGCTATTTCTTTATGTTGATCTAAAGAACTAGTTTAAAAAATGTCAACACCTGTGAACCCATCTTTTACAGGTGATGTTGGTGGATGGTTTCAAAGGACAAAAAGTTCAAGATGTCAAGAAACTTATTCAGAAGATGATGGTGGATAAGGTATGTGGTAGTACATACACAGCTGATTCTAAATTGTCCACTTTCTCCTTTTCACTGTAGCCGAGCTGAAGAAACCTCTGAGTTCTCGTTCTGTGCTGCTGTCAGTGGTGCTTTGGGTTGCAGCAGAGCACAAAGTGCTGCTGGAAGGACCTTGTGTTCTTGGGTCGAGCTGTATGGAGAGCTTCATCAGACACCTCTTACTGCCTGCTGTATCCTGGCACCCTGGCTAGGAAATGTCCTGATGCTCTGATTTAATCTTGGGTATGGTTGGGAAGATACTGGATGTGTAGGATCCGAATTGTCAGTCTTTCAAGCCTGCCAGTAAAGGCTCTCTCTGTTGTGCCAACATCCCGTTTCTGGGCATGCAGAGAAGGAAGAGTCGGGGATGAAGAATGATCATGTCTTCTCTCTACTGAGATTTTCCTGATGAGGACTGGAAGTGGGAGAGGCTTCAGTTATTTAGCCAATATTCCCTTGTTGCAGCATTGCTGTGTTCAGATTGTAATGTAACGCTTCGTTTTGCAGCAGAATGTGTTTTTGAAGGCTTACAAAGGCGGAATGAAAGTTCATTGTTCTATGTTTCTTTACCTTTTCCCCCACTCTCTGTCCTTCAGGGTTTTCCAGTAGCCATTTTAATTAGTAGGGGCACAACCGACGAACAATATGTTGTGCTTCTCTCCTTCTTGTTGTGCATGGAGACATTCTTCACCAAATTACGTGAACCAGTACCTCAGAGGAGTGCACAGCCATCACCTTCGTTTCACTAACGTGGCCGTTGTGGCGGAAAGCCTGTGCGCTGATGAAAGCTGTGTGATAAATGCTGTAAAAGATTGGAAGGGAGAGGATGATTTTTAGTAAGATGTGGAGATTTTAAAGACTTTGCTAAGTACTTAAATCTTAACTTTTATTGCCCTTTCAACTGCTAGGGTGAAGCCATGATTTATATGGAACCTGAGAAACAAGTTATGTCCAGGTCTGCTGATGAATGTGTCGTGGCCCTTTGTGATCAGTGGTAAGTGAAGTAAAGCTGTAGTTATAAAGTTACTGCCAAATTACATCCTACTTGTGGATTGCTGTATTGTAATAAACTTTTCCTGACTGTAGGTACTTAGATTATGGGGAAGAGAACTGGAAGAAACAGACATCAGAGTGCTTGAAACATCTGGAGACGTAAGTTATAAATGCAGATGCAAAGAGGAGTAACGGTTTGCTGGTGGGGGTCTAAGAGGGCTGAGAGGACTAACGGATTATTTCTTACAGGTTTTGCGAAGAAACTAGGAGAAATTTTGAAGCTACTTTAGGTTGGCTGCAAGAGCATGCGTGCTCCAGGACCTATGGATTAGGTAGGCAAAACACTCCTTTGCTCACTCTCTGCCTCGCAGGGTGGAACTCAGCACGCCGTTTGGAAGGCTTAAGTGCCATCTAGACTCCTAAATGGTACGGGTAAGCGTGGAACAGATTTATCCAACTTACGTCGTGACCCAGCGTCCTGGAGAAATTTCTAGAAAATACATGTGGTCAGGAGGAATTTTGGCTTTTGCATTATGGCAGTGGTCTCTGAAGCTTTTTGCTTGGGCCATTGATCTGAAAAGGATCTCAGAAGAAGCGACTAATACCATTTCTTTGGATTTCTCTTTGAATTCTGGCTAGCCTTCCTTTTGTGTAGCCTATGACCTGGGACAGCTGCTATAACTGCATTAGAATACACAGCAAACAATCAAAGCTGATTTTTTTTTGTCAGCTGTGTTAAGCTCACTACAAAAATAGCAGATATTTTCTCTTTAAAATTTTCAAATGCATAAGTTAAATTTAAAAAAAGGTTTTTTTTTAAAAAAAAGCATAATCATAAGTACTTGTGTGTGTGTGTGTATATATATTTGTGTGTGTCTACGTGTTCCACTGAAAGTCATAAGCTGCTTATCCGTGCTTGGGTATGGTGCTTGTTAGCAGGGCTGGTGCTGCCCATGACTGATCCCCGGTGCCACCCCTGGCAGGTACGCGGCTGCCGTGGGACGAGCAGTGGTTGATAGAGTCTCTCTCGGACTCCACGATCTACATGGCCTATTACACGGTGGCTCATCTGCTCCAGGGAGGTAACCTGCGGGGCCAGGGAGAATCTCCTCTAGGCATCAGGTAAGGAGAGTGAATCAGTAAGTTTTTTTCATTTCACTCTGTGTGCTCATCTCCTGAATTTTCTTGACAGAGACTGATCAAGGAGGCTGATGCTTTGCTTTTGGCTTTGAAAAGCACCATTTTTGTTAAAACTTCACTCACTGTTAGCTAAGGTGCAGCAAATCTGCAGAAGGGAAATAAGGGAGGAGAGATGAGTTATGGTGGCCAGAGAGAGAGGAGGAATGTCCTTGAAAGCAGACCTGTATGCAGAGCAAATCACCTTTTTTAATACTTGTGTGCCTTGAAATGGTCCTTGCTTCCTGAGACTGCTCTGTGACCTCTGGGTTGGAGTGGTTGTGAACTTCCAGTGATACACATCAGAGAGATGAGGGTGATACAACTGATCTGGAATTAAAAACAAAACAAAACCCCCTTCCAGTCTTGCCCTGAATCTTATGCTCTAATTCAGCATGTTTCATGAACTGTTTTGTGGAGTAGCTTACACATTGGAACTGGAACGTACCTTATTTGATGCTATCACTAATCGGGAGAACATTTCCAAAGTAAAAATTCATACAAACAGAAACAGTTCCGAAAGACTTGGCAAAGCTTTCGTTATGGCTCAGCCCTCTCTAATTATAGGGGGGCTCCCAACATCCCAGTCGTGCCTGGAAACTAACTTTGAAGTGAGCATCCTGAGCACTGAATTATAGATCTGACGTAATTATGTGCAATTAGAGCGTACTCTTACACCAGTAGGTAACATCCTCCTTGTAGTGTTTAGCAAACGCTTTTTACTAAGACTTACTCCGTGGGGTAAAGTAAAAGGAGTTTTGCGACGCGTTACGTCAGTCACTGGTTGGTTACAACGACTCTTGGCACCGAATGCAGGAGCGAAGTCTCAGCACACCCCAGTTGCTTCATGTGTAGAGCAGAACTGCCAGAACTAAACCTGGTGCGCGTAAGGCTTCTTTGCAGACTGGTGGTTGACAGTGATTTGAACTGGTTATTTCACATGAACTGGAGGTACTGTGCTTCCGGAACCTTCTCCTCTGCATGATCAGGCCAAGGCACTTGGGTGGAAGATAGTAACAAACAGTAAACTCTGATCTGAAACGAAGTAAACTGAAATGTGTGCAGGCAGGATCTGGTGGATTGCAGTGAAATTCGAAGGAGCTGGCAATACATATCTGCGTAGAAGCAAGAAGGTTTCTTGTTTTCTTGTGTTTTAGTGAAGGCCATTGGGCTTTAATGCAGAACTGTGGGTCTAAGTTCCGTCTCATCAGTGTTTTCATTCCAAATTGTGCATCCTACTCTAGTAATTGGTAAAATGTGTCTCATAGTAGATGTTAATTCTGAAGGGATTAATTCCGCTCCAAGTGGCAAGAGACCATTAACTGTTCCCTGCAGGAGGCGACCTTGGCCTGAACAGCAGTTTTCTTTTTCTCCTGCTCTTTTACCTTTGTGGGAGCGTGAAGGCATGGCTGCGTGACCGGGTGCCGGGGAGGGGGGAAGCTCCTGGGCTCAGTGCTCAGCTGAAGTCACAGATGGTGCTGGGGGTGGTGGGACAGATGGCATTTGGGAAAGAAATGATCATGTTTTCAGGACATTGATGATTGTTTTAGTAGTTATTTTTTATGGGAATCTTCATGCCTTATTGGGAAACGTCGGAGGGCAGCTTTAACAGGACATGGCTTGAGCTGCTCCGAGTTCTGATTTTGTTTCTTGTGTTGGACTTGTTCACCTGATCTCATACAACATCCCTGTCCCTTCTTCGTTCGTGTTTGCTCTGCTTGTTGAATGGAGCATCTGGTGACAATGAATCACCAATTTTAAGAATCCTGTGGAGTGTAAGAGGAACTCCTGCTGACATCTTGATATGGGACTAATTCTGTGCAGGGCACATCAGATGAGCAAAGAAGTTTGGGATTACATCTTCTTCAAGGCAGCTCCGTTTCCAAAAACAGAAATTCCGAAAGAAAAGTTGGACAAGCTAAAGGAGGAGTTTGAGTTTTGGTATCCTGTGGATCTCAGAGTGTCTGGCAAAGATCTGGTTCCCAATCACCTGTCGTACTACCTCTATAACCACGTGGCCATGTGGCCGGATCAGAGGTGAGTTGGGAGATAATGCCGAACAGGCGAGCAGCAGATCAAACAGGAGAGTTTGTAGTTCTAGTACACTTGCAAATGGCTTTTTTTTTTTTTTTTGGACTGTACAACATTCAGAATTAAGTTAGAACTGTATTCTCTCGTGTTGCAGCTTTGTCACTGAAAGGGAGAGCTTTTTACTGTTATTGCCCCTGTTTTTTTGAGAATGCCATAAAGAGTTTTAAGATGCAAGATTCTTGCATACAAATTCTAAAACATTATTTAAAGCAAAACTGAAATCTAACTGTATAATATGACTTTAGTTGAGTAGATAAAATCCTGTCTGTTCTAAACACTGGAATTCAATGTGTAGCATCGACTTGGCAGTTTCAGTCGGCTCTAGAGCAAACCTGAGGATTTCTGGGTCCTACCTAAACAGTACCTTGGCTTGGTATATATCCGTAAAAACATATGGCAGCAGCATTAGTGTATCTTTAGTTTTTTTTCCTTTGTTGGGAGTGAAGAGGATATTAAGTAACAGCAGCTAAAGCTAAATCCGAATGTAGCTGAGGTTAGAACTGTGGTGTTAGATGCTGTTTTTCATACCTGATGGATCAAAGTCAAACGCCTTCTGGAAATATCTCCTCCTATGCATTTTCCAGTGTTGAACTGTATTCCTGCACTGGGATTTTAAATGACTTTATCGTTAAGTGTTGTTAATTACTTGTCAAGGATTGTTACAGCAGCGTATATACACATTCCCATGGCCACGCAGTGTGGGTAGCAAGTCTTTGCTGGTCACATCGTGCAGTTAGAAGGATGTGGTTCTGTGTGTGGAGATACCACGGTGGCGTTCTCTTGAGCCTCTGTGTAAGGGTCGTATAAAGCTGTGTGTAGGAAAAGCTGTTTCTGGACATACAGTAAAGGTGATCCTGCAGAATTTGGTATCTGCTTCCTCCATCGGCAAGTACGCAGGACCTGGCTCTGTCAGATGCCGTTGAGCAATGCCTTGAAATTAAATGTAGCTGAGTAGAGGACAGTGGGTAAATGAAGTATATTGTAGATGCAGTTCCCTGCTTTGCATTTCAGCTATGATAGTCCCTAGCCCTCCTACTGTAGTTTTTTTCATCTTCAAAGACACTAATTTTTTTTTTAAGACACCCCCGAGGTATTTTTTGAAGATTCCACTTAAGGTGTTCATCCATCCCAAACTAGAACATAAAATGTTTATTTTCTTTTTTTTTTAAAAAAGAAAAAGCTATTTACTTTATGAAATGCTTTGTATCTTGTCTTCAAACAGAGAAAAATGGCCAGTAGCTGTGAGAGCAAATGGACATCTCCTCCTCAATTCTGAAAAGGTACAGTGAGACTTTGAAATGGCTTTTGTGGGTGTCATAGTAGGTACTTGCCAGACAGACGGGGAAAATCCTTCCCAGAATTAAAGAGGAGGAGAAAGTGAAAATTCTAGGTTCGCCATTGGCGCCCTCCAGTTTTTGATTCATTAAAGACCTGCCTTTTGTCCAATTCTACCTAATACTTTTCTTAAATTAGCTCTTGTGTAGCTGCACCGGTTTAGTAAAGTTATCAGTGCATTTCTGCTAAGTTTTAGGGTAATACAGAGTGCAGAATGACGTTTTTCCACTAGATTTTAGTTTTGTGAAGCATCGGAGTAGGTGTGATGAGAGGAAAATGTTTGTGCCAATAACTTGCAAATGTTTGTAACTTCTGAACTTGAGTTTAATTAAAAGTACCTGAACCTGGGAATTAGGCCTTGGAGACCGTCTAATAAAGAGCAAAGACCCCAACATCATTGAAACATCAGTGCAGGATGAGCTGAAAACATCACTTTTTGAAGTAGTATTTAGGTTTAATTTAGGTAATTTCTGGAATTAAATTTTGGAACTGGTTGTCGTGTTTCTCCAAGTCTGGGGTGGAACCCAAATGCTGCCCAAGGCGGCTCCTGCTCCCCTGCAGCTGTGCTGGGTGTGCGCCCGAGCAGCAACAACTCGAGCAAGTCTCAAGTTCGACATTCAGGAGTTAGATGAGTTCTTGCAAAGTTCAGTGAGCTTTTGCTGCGAGAACTAGTGCAGATTTTCCAAATTGCTTTTTCTGTGATTGATGAGAAAATACTTTCTCGGTGGCTTGCCCAGACCCTTTGCTGTGTCTGTCTTCCTTATCCAAACCCAAAATGGCTGTAAGAGACAACGAAGACTCTTCTATTTCTTTCAGATGTCCAAATCTACAGGCAACTTCCTTACCTTAACTCAAGCTGTTGACAAGTTTTCTGCGGACGGTTAGTATGTTCTGACCCCCGTCGGTTCATCAGTTATGCCAGAATGACCAGAATTAGTGCTTTGCTCTCGGGGGAGCGCTGGGTTTATTGGGGTATTAAATTGCAGTGACTGTACTGCTTACCCCTGTCTGCTGGGAAAGCTGAACTGTGTGCAGCAAACTGGGGTGCAGGTCAGCACAGCACCTCTGTCAGCCAAGAGCTGCTCCCGGTGCTGAGACCTCTGAGAAGGTGCCTGTTTCTTTTTTCCATGCTCCTGGAAGAGATCAGAGCGCGGGACACGTGCTGTCGACGCACACAGCATGTGTGTGCCCATGTTCCTTCTTGCGTGCTCTTGTATTTTGGGCGGTGACTGTGCTCGTCTCCTGGTTCTTGGTGTCTGTGTGGTTTCCCTCCTAAGGAGGGCAGTGTACCAATCCTGGGGGAAGAGCAGCCTTGAAGACATCTCTATGGGCCAGGCAGTTTGTAGATTGACTCTGCGGTTTAACTGCTGAGGAGCAGGTAGCTGGGACTCGTTTTGAGTCCCGTGCCTCCTGCACCTGTATCTCCCAGCTCACTGCCTGCCAGCCACGACAGCTGACGCCGTTTCTTTCAGGCATGCGTTTGGCCTTGGCTGACGCTGGAGACACCGTTGAAGATGCCAACTTTGTGGAAGCCATGGCAGATGCTGGTATTCTTCGTCTCTACACTTGGGTGGAGTGGGTAAAGGAGATGATTGCAAACAGAGACAGCCTGAGGAGCGGCCCTGCCGACACCTTCAATGACAGAGTCTTTGCCAGGTACTGTGCAAAGTCTAGTGATGTAGTTTGGTGCGGTTTTTTTGGTGTGGGTTTTTTTGTTTTCTCTTCCCCAAGAAGCATTTCTGTAGTTACATGGTTTGTTTTTATCCTACAAATTAATGAATTCTGTATAACAAAACACATTACAGAAATGAGATTGTGCTGCAGTGATGATGTTCATAGTGTTGTTCTACACAGTGTTGCCATCATGTGGGGCAGACTATGCAATATTGATATTTTTGCTTCCCTCCCTAGTGAAATGAGTGCAGGAATAATGAAGACAGACCAGAATTATGAGAAGATGATGTTTAAGGAAGCTCTAAAAACTGGCTTCTTTGAATTTCAGGTAGGGAGATCTTAGGTGTAAGAAACTAACGCTTGATATTGTTCCTTTGTGGGTTTCTTTTGATCCTGTTGTCTCTGATCTTTAATTATACAGCTGAATGGGAATCAGAATTGTGCCAAGAAACAAGAGTACTTTAATGGGATGAATCTGACATTACAAAGTTCTGTTTATGTTGGTTTACAAAGGTCCGGAGGAAGACAACTGTGATGCTGCCAATAATCCCAATACCTAATATGAGCAAAAAGCTGCTTAAAACAGACATTATTAAAAAGAGTTTCCTTTCTTTAGCTCTTTTGTAGTAAGGAGCTCTTTGCTGATGTATTACCTGGATTTCTTACGAAGTTGTGTGGAAGCAGAGTGCTTTTTGATGCG
>NW_009716671.1:10228-15380 GCF_000703405.1 Apaloderma vittatum | reverse complement strand
AACCGTGCACTTCACCTAATGAATTACAGAGAATCTTTTTGTGGCTCTCTGTGATATTCAAGAATATGATTGAATAGGCTGAATTTCATGTACAATGATAGATTGTATTCATTGCCTTTTCTCGGTACTTACTACTATGTTTATGCAAGTTCTTTGGGATGATAGTACCTGATAACACGGTTGTGGGTGTTTTGTGTGTGTGTCTCCATAGCAGTAAACACTTTAAGAGTTCATTAATGCAAAAATCAAATGGCCAGCTGACAGATTCACACTCGGGTGCCTCAGAAGATACAGTTCTTGTAGTAATTTCAGAGTTCTAAGCTGTTTATGCTCTGAAGGCGTATTAGAGCGAAGAATTGTGTGTGTCTTTTGTTTGTCTGTGGTGGTTGGAGCGTGCTGACGGGGGCCGCGCTGGCTGTGTTTCAGGCAGCCAAAGACAAGTATCGGGAGCTGGCGATCGAAGGGATGCACAGAGAGCTGGTGTTCCAGTTTATCGAAGTTCAGACCCTGCTGCTGGCTCCGATCTGTCCCCACTTATGTGAGCACATCTGGTCGCTGCTGGAAAAGGTACCGGTGTTTCAGTTCTGTGGTTTGATTCAGATCTGTGTTTTCTCTGGTTTTCAGTAAGGCTTGTATTTGGCTTAAGGATGTCTTTCATATGCAGGGAGGAGAAACTTGTGTGTTAGGGTATGAAGAGCCGTGACAGCTGGTTGTAGGACAGCAAGCAAAGAGCTTGCCTGTTCCTGTGATGATATATGCAGCTTTAATACAAGTCACTTTGGTTGTCTGATCACAAAGAGGTGGTCTAAGTTGAACCCAAGTAAGGCAGTATTCCCACCCTTGTGCATGGAACTTGGGTATTATTTTTTTAAGTGCCTTGTGCTCGTAGAGGAAGTTGTGGGGCTCTGTGGCAGGTGTGACTGTGTGTATAGCCCTTGACACCCGAGCACGTAAGTGCTTATTGGCTGTGTGCTTACTGCTTTACAGTCTAGCTATAGGTGGGTGTGAAGCCAGGCTCAAACTAGAAACTAGACTTGCTTGTCAAGCTCTAATGCGTTGAAAACCCACCAGATACTAACGTGTGTTCGTCTCGGTGCGTGTCGCTTCCTCCTTTCCTCGCAGCCTGATTCCATCATGAGAGCCTCGTGGCCGGTGGCAGGGCCCGTGGACGAGGTGCTGATTCGCTCTTCCCAGTACCTCATGGAAGCTGCTCACGACCTCCGGCTCCGCCTCAAGAACTACGTGGCACCTGTGAAAGGGAAGGTAAGTGTGCTAGGCCATCGTTATAAGTGTGTGTACGTGATAGTTCTGTGTTGCCTCGGGACTTGCTCTGAACTTTTTTCTTTGTTCCCTTAGAAAAGTACTAAAGAACCTTCCCAGAAGCCTTCTCACTGCACCATCTACGTGGCCAAGAGCTACCCGCCTTGGCAGCACGTCACCCTGTCAGTTCTGCGCAAGCACTACCAGGTGGCCATCTGCTCGTGTTCCCTTTGGCTGCTTTCTGGCTTTTCTGGGGGCTCTCTTCCCATCTGTAAAAAGCTTTTAAGCTATAATTTGTTACCAAATTAAATACGGAACAAGATAATTTTAGCTCTATGCTTTTATATCTGTCAAGTTCTGGTGCTTAGTGAAGACATCCCAAGGAATGTCATTGATGTGACAGTATGATTTCATTATTTTTTGACGATCCGAGTAAAAAGGCCCGTGTTCTGGTTTGTGGGGTTTTGTTTTCTGTTTCATTTTGAAGCGGTTAGTTCCTGAAATACTCTTCTCGTTGGCTGACAGATTAATGCTGCCTTATTATGCAAGTGGCCTTAGAAGCGTGGCTTTGGCCCTCGGGTAGGCGTGTGCTGCCCAGCGATGTTACAAGCCGCACGTTGTGGTGGAATGCACTGGTCAGAAGTAGGAGAAATAAGCTCTGAAAGCAGAGGAATCTGTGTTGCTGACATGGGGAAACCTGTGAGAGTGGCTCTTGGCATCTTGACCTGCCATCCTTCTCAGCTCGAACAAATGGGTGTTGTAGCTGAGAGGTTGGAGTCGTGGCTCTTCCAGCTTGTGGTATCGAGATAAACCAACGTTCCTCATGTGAAATTTGTTTTGGAGTATTAAACTTGGGGCATTTGATAGGCTTTTCTCTGCACCAGTGTTAAAATCTGCTGTTTGGTCTGGTGAACTAAAATGGGATTACTACAAATATCTAAATTTTGAGTGTAAAACACAAACAATTCAGGAAACTAGCACTTAAAAATATGCTTGTGATAAGGCTTATATGGATTTAAAATACATTCTGGTAGAAAATTTAAGTATATTAATATATAGTCCCCAGAAAGAATAAAGGTAATATAGCATAATACTGAATTGCCTGAATGGCAGTAGTTACCTGGGGTTTTTTGGTTAAAGGTTTTTAGAAGTAAAATTTTTTTAAGGGGTGAGAAAGTTATTATGTGTAATCAATGATGGTGACAAACCTTGCTGGTATTTATGAAAAACATGAAGGGGATATGGTATTGAAGGAGATGTGATATTGAAGGGCAAGGGGTTTTTTTAATGACACCTCTATTTCTTAATGGATATTCCTCAACGTTTAGGTCAGTGGAGGTCAGCTGCCAGATAATAAAGCAATTGCCAGTGAGCTCAGCACCTTGCCGGAGCTGAAGAAGTATATGAAGAAGGTCATGCCCTTTGTTGCCATGGTCAAGGTAAGTGTCAGGGGGACGGCTCTCGGAGAGAGAAAGAAAAAACAAAATGCGCCGGACAAAGGCAACGATCATCTGTGACTTGGAGCTTGGGTATTGTTGTTTCCTTTGTTTTGTTCCTGAATCTCCTACTGATGTTTGAATTCCGTCTCTATCCTGCACCTTGCTCTTTCTGGCATCTTCATGCTCTTGTTTTTAAAGCTCTCCGGCATCTCTGAAAGAAGGATAGGGTAAGAATGTGTTTGTGCACATTGGCCCAGGTGACTGATGGCGTCACTGAGGCTTGGTAGTTTGTGTGCTTTGCAGGTTCTGTGATCTGTGCTTCACACACACGTGGATTCCTCTGCATTTGAAACACATTGTATTTGACTTTTCCAGTTTTCTGTGCTGAAACGAGAGTAAGCTGTTGCTCTGGAGTCTCAAAAATGCTTTGTGTGTAGAAGTTAAGAACAAGGCTGGAGATAAGTGGTTGCACTCTGTTTAAGGCAGGAAAAAAGGGGCTGTTCTGAGCCCTGAATGGAACTATGAATTTTGCTTATCATTCTTATGTTTTTATCACTAATATTTTGGTATTTCGTTGTTATTTTCCCACAGCCATGTAAGCCTATGGAAATCCAGGCTTGCTTTTTTTTTAAAAAAAAACCCCTGTTTTGTGCTTTCTGTTGCAGATGATAGTTCAATACAGCAGCTAGGGAAGTCCAAGAAGCAAAGAATAAGCAAAAAGTTAAATTAAAAAAAAAGCAGGGATGAGAAGAGTAGAATTTTAAAACCTTTTTTACTTATGATTTGTAGAAGCTGAGAGGGATTAGTAATGGAAACAATCTTGGAATAAAAATGTTACTTTTTCTCCTTCAGCTTGACTTTTAAGATGTGTTTAATAATGTCTTCTATTTATAAGCACCTGGAGGTGCTCTTTTGCCCTCCCCTCCCTGGGGTTATTCTAATAATTCCTTTTCGTGGTAGCTCAGAAGCCTTCAGAGAGACAGAGAGTGTGAAGCTTCCGGAGTGAGTTTGTCGAGAGACACGGCGACGTGTTAGATCAGCCGGTAGAACTGGGAGAGGTCGGGCGAGGTTCAGCCCACGCGTGTCAGGTCAGGAACACCCCGGGTCGGAAGCCCCTGCTCCGGCAGTGGCTCGGGATGCTGGAGCTCACTGCGAGCGCGTTGGCTGCTGAGGCTGCCCCGGCAATCGATCCTTCCGCTTTTGAGGAGTGGTTCTTTCACACCATTTGAAGGGCAGCTCTTTCACATCTGAGCTGGGGCTCCCCAGATCGGTATCCTTCCCTCCGAAACCAATTATTTGACACTTGCAGGGTAAAAGGAGTGCTTCGGCTTGCAGTTCCCATTTGTCAGAGGAGGGCTTAAATGTGGAAGAAACTCTTGTGATTTACAAAGGGAAGCAATTCGGTGCTAATGTAGGGAATCTTTCATGTTAAACTGACAAGGAAACTGGGAAACCACAACCATGCTGAGTCTGACAAAGCAGAGCTTCAAAGGAGGCAGCTGGCTTGGACTGTGAAAGCAAGAAAGGGAGAGATTAAACTCTGAAGAGGAAGTTCTGTTTTAGTTTAAAAAAAAATAAATCGTGTGGTTTTTATATTGCCTCTAATACTTTGTCTCTTGTGACTGTTGTTGGCTTTCTGGACTAATTAAGTTACTTTTATGTTAACATATGAAGTAGTTGTTATTTCCCTGCAGAGAACTTGTTTTACGACTGCTGTGAACATGTCCAGTTGCTCTGTGCTTGTCCTTTATTTCAAACTAGGTCATAAGACTGAATTTCCTGCTGTGAAGTACCACTGAAATGCTGACTTATTTTGTGAATTCTCAACCTGCACATTAAGTAGGGATTATAAATAACTGTGAATGTCAAACACCTTTTCAATTCTATATTAAAAACGTGTTCTAATTGCTCTTACTCCTCCCATCGGTGCCACTAACTCCCTGTAGAAGAAACCCTGTTACACGAAAATTATTGCTCCTGCGTTAGCATGTTGTGCCAGCAGAGAGCTCTCATTTATTTAAAAGCCTATTCTCTTTGTGACTAATGTAGGTAGTTTGCCATTCTGAAGCATCATTTTACTTGCAGCATTTAGAATTCTTTAATCCTTTTATTCTGTTTTTTCCCCTCCTGACAGGAAAATCTGGAGAAGAATGGTTCACGTGTTCTTGATCTGGAACTGGAATTTGATGAACGTGCAGTGCTCATGGAAAATATTGTCTATTTGACAAATTCCCTGGAGGTTGGTACATACGTGGCGAACCGCCAGAAAACAAAACCCCAAAGCAACTGTTTCTATATATGTGTGTATATATATTTATATATCTTTATATATAAAACCCCCTTCCTTTTGGAGCCTGTACAGTGTGACACAAATGGGACTTTACTGTCTTGTCCTGTATCGGAGTGAAGTCAAGAGTGCACAACAACTTCTGTTGTAAAATACCTGTAAATCT
>NW_009716671.1:2900-10216 GCF_000703405.1 Apaloderma vittatum | reverse complement strand
AGAGGGGAGCAGTTAAACGGTGGATCTGGTGGACAGTGGATCTTTCCCTGGGGAGAATCTAGAGGGACTGGGAGTGGGCTGTCAACACATGTTTACTCTCTGCTTTACTACGTAAACAGTTGTGTGAGAGGCCTGATAACTCCTGTTGCTCCCTCCAAATCGATTAAACTCCTGTTTATTCCCTCCTTCTCCGCTTTTCTTCTTTACAGCTGGATCACATCGAGGTGAAGTTTGCTTCTGAAGCAGAAGATAAAATAAAAGAAGATTGCTGTCCTGGAAAACCGTTTTCCGTATTCAGAACTGAGGTAAAATCAGAAATTCAGTTATTTTAAGTGTTGAAAAGTTAAATAAAAAACAACCAATGAGAAACACCCAAAAAAACCTAATGTCCCCCTCCCCCCAAAAGAACCAACCCCAGACAAAAGCAAGTATGCTATTTAATTAGACTTTAATTAGACATGAACGTTGGATTTATTTTACCTTTGTCTCAACACTCTTTTAAAACAAGAAACATTTCCTGAAGCATTTTCTGGTTTATTTTTCCTTCCTCTATGCAGAGCCTTAAATGTCACTGTGGTTGTACCTTAGCTTTAAAGCTCTTCAGTCAGCACGATTTAGTGATTTGACCTGAACACTGTTAAAAGCAAGTGACCTGAGCGTTTGCATGCTCTTGGATTTGTTTGTTTTAGCAGTATGCTTCAACTACTGCTGTTTAGCTAAGGTGGATTATATTTTGATTAAAACACAGGCCAAAAATGGAACCGAGATGATCGGTCTTGAGCAACTATGGCTGAATCTCATTTCTCCACTGTTATTTAGAAATTGCGCTGCTGCTTATTGTTTTGAAGTTCTGCAGATTTCCACATGAAACTTTGTGCTACTTGTTTGCTGAATCCTGAAGTGTTTTGTAATACTTCATGTTCAGCTGTTAGTTTGTAATGGGCTAATAAATTCCATCCAGTTGCGTAAGAATAGAACCTTTCAGAAGTGTTCCTGCAGCTGTGTAGGAGTTGGAAGAATTGGTGAGTGACGTGTAGCATTAGTGAAGCTCTACAACAGTGGTGTCTTGTGTGGATGCTTCTGGCTCTAACACCTTTTACCAGTAAAAATTGCACTGATTTCCCTAAATACCGCCTAAAAACTTGTGCGTGTTCGGCTTATAGTGTTGAGGGAGTGCTTGCGTTCTGCCAAATTAAGTTTATCCATCCAGGATATTTGTTGGTAGATGCTGTTTGCTTGGTTTAGTCTCATCCTTCCTCTGAGGCTTGGATCACAAATAGAGATTCTCCTTTAATGTTTGGATTGACTTTCTTACAGCCCAGCGTGTCTGTGTTCTTGGTGAACCCTCAACCATCAAATGGCCACTTCTCTACAAAAATTGAAATCAGGCAAGGAGACAACAGAGAGACGGTGATCAGGCGCTTAATGAAGATGGACCGAGGAATCAAAGGTACAGCCTTAGCACAGAGGTGCAGCTGTCGCGCGCTCCTTCCACTCATGTTTCCAGGAGAGAAGTGGAAACAGAAATCCACTGAAGCTTGTCCTGCTCTAATAGATGCTTACAAAGGAGCAGAAGTTTTGTGTTTGGGTGAACAAGAGAAGAGGTAACGTGCAGATAAGTGGGCTTTTCTGTGAGTTTTCCTTGTTGGTCTTTTGTTCTGGTACTGCGACACCAAACCCTAGTTGCAGCCAGAGGTGAATATGGATAATGTTTCCCCTGGTGCTTTGCATTTACAAGAAAACCAGTCGGGTCTGTAGCTGGTTATAGACAGCTTCTGCCACTTCAGGTTTGGAGCCCGGGGCTGAAAAAAATTGACCAGATACGTTGGCTCCTTGTAAATTCTATCCCAGTTCATAGTGGAAAACTCTCTGTTCACTTAAAACTGGGGTTACTGAAGAGTTGCTCCGTAGCCCATCAGTTGCTGCTGTTCATGCCAGACTCAAACCAGCAGCCTCTGTGGGCAGTAGTTCAATATTCCTTCTGAATCCTCTGAACTATTTCTTCCTGCTCTGCTCTTGCACTCTTTATGCACTAATACTTGGTTCCAGCTGTTAAGCGTTGAACTGTGCAGTGCAAGTGACACAGGTACTGGAAGTGCTTTGGGAAAGCTGTGCTGGGGGAGCAGAACGTCTCCAGGCAGAGCTGGGGGCTGCTTTTGCTGCCACACCGTTCCCTGGAGCCTGAAGCTGCTGGTGTTTTCCCGTTGCTGTGGTTTTCTGTCTGGTAATGTTGTGCGGGGAGTCCCTGAAGTGCTGTGCACCCACAGGACAGAGTAGGAGAGGCGCTGGGTTTGTCTTTGTCACTGTCTCCTGTGGCACCAGGAAAATCCTCACCCATGGCCTGCTTGTTGCCTTGTTGAACTTGGAATAAAAGCTGACCCTTCAGGGGGCCAGTTTAAATATTTGTGGTGTCTTGACAGTCTAAAAGTGATCTTTGGAAGTGGCAGTATTTCAGGGTGGGTGCTTTTCCTTGATTTTTCTTGGAAATAAGTGAGATTTTTTTCCTAGCCTGCTTGTTGATAATTTTAGTATTCCTCACTTACCCACCTGATTGGAAAGATATTTTAGGAAAAGCTAGAGGAGCATGATAAAGTTCCATGTCAGACTGTTGAAACAAACATTAAGTTTCTGGCCAGGGTAATGAATAAAAATAGCTTTCTTAAAGGGAACAGCAGCTGTGTTTTTGTTGAAGAATGCAGGAATTAAGAATCAAACAAATCTGGGGCCCTGTGAGCTGGGTATAAAAAGACAACTGGACCTCATCCAAAAGCTTGTGACAGTGGAGTAATTCTTTTCTTTCTGTGTCTTTCAAAAGCTTGTGTTTTATATTAATGTTTATCTGTAGAAAAAAGGCAATTGCATACTGGGGGTGGTGTGCACAGAGGAATATGTGCTAAAGTATGTGGCACAGTACAGGCGGGGAATGCCTGTACCCCGAGGAGGTGTGCCCGCCGGGCTGCTGCCAGGGGCGTCTGCTCCAGTGGTTGAGAACAAGTGAGATGGTGAAGCAGTGACTCTCTCTCTGCCTGTTCCAGGAGGTGTCACTGTTGTGTCGGTGCACAGGGGCAGCCGGGTGGTGCTTGGAGGAAGGCTTGGCCGAAAGGTCCCAGGCTCCTGAGAGGTTTTTCTTGGTCTGCTTGGCAGCCTTGGCTTGGTGTGCGTTTTAGTAGGGAGTTGTGTTTAAAACAACTCTCGCCTTCCTCTTTCTCCCAGTCTATGAAATTCATTCCTCAGAAAATACCATCAGTGTTCAGTTACTCGCGGCTGTCCCACAGCAATGCAGGCTCAGGGCTCGGCGTGTGGCATCGGGAGTTGGTATTTCTGGGTGGTTTATCTCCAGTTCTGCTGGCAAGTTGCTGTGTCACCACCGAGTGATGTCTCTGAGTGGACGTAAATCTCACTGTGGGTGTTATTGCCGAGGGAGTGCCTTTCCTTGGAGCAGACAGAGAAGTACCAAGTACTAAGGACTGTGTCGATTGCTGCAGCTGATGCTGTAACTGGCCTCTAGATCCCTCACCTGACCAGCCTCTCTCTTTACTGCAGATCTCTCTAAAGTGAAGCTGATGAGGTTCGATGATCCCGTGCTCGGGCCTCGCCGTGTTCCGGTCCTTGGCAAAGAGGAAGCGGAGAAAACGCCTATTCTGGAGCAAGCCATCTTCCACATCGACCTGGCCGAGAAACACGTGCGCGTTACTGAGAACGGCCTGATGAAGGACATTGGGGACACGATTGTTTATCTAGTTCATTAGTCTGGCATGTTCCTGGCTTGATCCCTGGCAGCGATAAGGTTTGTAGAGGCACTTTGAAGGCATCCATCATGAACAAAACATGAAGATCTGTTCTATTAAAAAAGATTAGAAATACCCACCCAAAGCAAAATAATTTTGCATGCAAGTTCGCCCCCACTCTTTTAAATGTGGATATAATAAAATTATTTTCCTCTGGCCCTTTGGCTTTTTGTGAAAAGAAACAGCTATCCTGAATGGCAAACATTCATCTTCAGCTGTGGCCAGTGTTCCCAGAAGCAAAGTAGCGTGCCACACTTGGAATTCCCTTATCCTAAATAGTCTTGGATCTGGGTAGGCAAGTTGGCTGTAAATCTCCTCCCGGTTCGGTGCCCATGTGTTGCCTGATCTAGCTGAGAGGCGCCCCTGCCCATGACAGGGAGGTTGGATGAAATGATCTCTAAGGTCCCTTCCAGCCTAGGCCAGTCTGTGATTCTCATAAAAGGGGAAAAGTTGCTTGCACAATTTGATATTCTACTTTACAGTGACTCGTGTGACTGAGTGCCATTAGGACACTTTCACACAGACTGATAGCTGAGGTGATTCAACACTGAACAACTCTTAAGCAAGAGCTATGTGTGGAAGCTTCAGTGCTGCTCAGCTCCTGAAGCAGTGATAAAGACTGACTTCCCTTTCTTTTTCTTTCATAAAACTATTCATAAATCTATTTTAAGTAGAAAGGTTATAAGTGTTCTTTTCATAAGCTTTTAAGGTGTGATGTGTTTTGGTACTTCCAGGGTAACTGCAGGCTGCTTCTTACCTTTTTTGAGTTACAAATCATACTTGCAGCTTCAGGACTTCTGCCTGCAAATTCAGGAAGCCGGACTGCCCAGCCCCGCTGAACGAGCAGTTTTCTGCCCCTGCCTCCGTCATCCCTTTGAAAAGGCAGGTTTTGTCTGTGGCTGTACAGATGCAACACGACCGTTCCTCTGCTAGTGCTTCTTCCCAGTCCCGCTAAACAAATACTCCTGTGGTTCTCTAAAAAGGTTTGTTCAAGAGAAAAAAGCCCGTGCTCTAAGGCCATGCCTGGGTGCTGGGGCTGGGCAGGTGGAAGAGTCGAGGCTAAACCTCCCCTCTGCTGCTCCAGGAGAGAAACTGCCGGCCCTAACCGTGGCAGGGCTGTGAAACTTCTGGAATCCCGGTGGGCAGGAGGAACGTCGGTGGTCGGCAGGGGTGGCTGCTGGTTCCAGTGAGCTTATCCCTGGGTGTGCCGCACTGGCGGGCGGCTGGTGGTGTCTCCTCGGTCCAGCCCTGGAAGGGAGGGGCCCTGTGCCCACCGCAGGGACACTGGGGCACTGGCTGTGTCCCCTCACTGCTGGCAAGACTGGGCTCTTTTGCTAGAGGTGTACGTTGGTGTAGTCTTGGGTTTTCCAGTTTGGAAGGGAGTTGACTCAATCCCAGCACGCGTGTCCAGTGCCAGTTCTCACCTGGGGCTGTTTTCTCTGACTGCTGGGAGCTTGTTTTCACAGCAGGATGATGAGATGCCTGTGGCAGGGCTGCTCTGGTCCGTGCCTGTCATAATTCGATGTCTCTCTTCGGTGTGTGGCAGTTACCATCTCTGCATTTGCTGCGTAACAGTTGCTTTCCAGTGCAAAGAGTTGAAAGTGAGAGAGATCCCCTTGTCCTCCCAGGGCCGGGAGCCCTTTCCCTCCAGCCAGGCTGTGCCAGCGTCACCTCCCTCACAGCAGCACGACGCTGGGGAAAAAACACCTTTGGTTCTAGGAAGCAGGAATTACGGCAATAGGACTCCTAACGCATTGACAAAGCAGCAGCCAGGTAATCCGAGGAGATAAAAGCGAGTTCAGGGTTGTTTTTTGTTCCTTACTCTTTTTGTGGGGTTTTCCCTTCAGCAGCTGTCTGGAGAGAAAGGCTTCCCTGCAGATGTTCAGGAGAGCTGGTTCCTGAGGCGGGGGTGGGAGCGCGTGTCCTCCGTCGTGTTCTGCCACGAGGGGAAGGTTTTAACAACAGTGGGACTTGGAGGCTCAGTGTTCCAGTGAATCAGCCAAAACGATATGTAATGAGCAAGGTAGAGCTAAAAGTTGGATTTTTTTATTTTTTTTTTCCCTCTGGTGGTTTCTTGGCTTCCAGGAGGTGTCACTGCAGTTCTGATTCTTGTGTGGTTTTTTGCCATTAAAGCTAGTAATAGGCTAAGGAGGGTTTCTTGGTATTAAGTTTCCCACATTATTAACAAAATTCTGACCTTGCTTAGTAGTTTTCATGTTATGATTTTAGTTAGAGAAATCTGGAAAGGGAATAATTTTTTTTTCCTTTTTAACTGAATTAGTTTTTGAAGTGCTGGAATCCATAGCCATAGAAAACAGAGTTCTTGCTTTTATTTCCCCAGCTCTTCCAGTTTCCTGCTGTAGCACCACAGAATATTTCTGTGGCTTTCTGTGCCCTTCAGATTCTTTCTCTTCAAGAGAACACATTGATGTTGGGAGGCATAAATAATGTTGCTTGCAGAAGGAAGTTAAAATAATTTGGAAAAGTTTGAGGAACAAGTGCCACCAGCTGCATCGCCAGCATCGTGTATTCTTTCCTGGGTGATGCCTGAGAGTGGAGCCGCCTTTCTGTCTGCACTTGAGTAGGGAGTCAGACTGAGAGCCCTATCCTTGGTTAGCATTATAAACAATCTGGTATATGAAAAAAAAAATCTATATAGAAACCATATAGCTGAGGAGAGAAGAATGCTCATAGTTGCGTATTCCACTGTGAAATGTCTCTGCATGAGCCTTGGTTCGGGCTCCTTTCGCTCAGGAATTCAGTTCAAAGCGCTTTATTAATCCCTCCAGGCTTTGCAGGCAGACGAGAGAATTATTGACTCTGTGGCACCAGCAAAGTATCCAGGATCTATTATTTTGTTTAAAGCAGAAACAGTTACTCTTCAGTGGTGCCTCGCTGTGTCAGAAGGATTGTGTGACCTGTGGTGAGTTATTCACTGCTCAGGTGGGGAGCAGCAGCAATCGTGCAAGAGCTGGAGACGCACGTCGGCAGCCGAGCCAGGGCGGGCAGCCTGGGAACAGCTGCTGGGGAGCTTGGCTCAGAGTGGTCTTTTCTAATGTTTGTACTGTACTTTTGAGGATCACCACTCGTGCCGATTGGATTTTGACCTGTCTGTGTGGCAGTGGTAAACCCATCCTGACGCGCCGGCGGAGCGCTGGGCTGCTGGGCCTGGGAGCCTGGGGAGGGCGTGGTGCTACCAGCACCCCACCAAAACCGTCCCCCTTGGAAAAGTCGGTGTCACCCTTCCAGTGAAACTGTGACTGGTGTGTTCCATTAGCGGCAGGACTGGACAGCTGGACGCCTGCTCACAGCACAGCGTTTAGCCTCCAGGAGGTAGTTTGTGGCGACGTGGCTGTGAGATGCTGAAGTCTCTGTGAGTATTGCAGTCTGCCCTGGGAGCACCCCTGCTTTGCTGTAGAATCACAGGATGTTGGGGCTGGAAGGGACCTCCAGAGACCACCCAGTGCCACCCCCTGCCAGAGCAGGGTCACCCAGGGCAGCCCCCCAGGAACGTGTCCAGGCGGGGTG
>NW_009716671.1:739-2857 GCF_000703405.1 Apaloderma vittatum | reverse complement strand
TCCGGCACCTGAACAGCCAACAAGTTTCTCCTCACGTTGAGGTGGGACTTCCCATGTTCTAACTTACACCCATTATTCCTTGTTCTATTGCTGGGCACCACTTGAGAAGAGATGTTCAAGTCCCTTCATCGTGGAGTCCAACGGAGAGCTCTGAGGATGATGAAGGGAGTATGTCCCAAGGAGACTCCGCACCCTCTCTGGGCAGCCTGGGCCAGGGCTCCGGCACCCGCGCAGCCAACAGGTTTCTCCTCGTGTAGGCATGGAGATGAGCGTGGAGCTCCGTGGCAAGGAGGCACAGGAGCAAGCGAGTCACCTGAAGGGAACTGGTATAAAGTGAAGCAAAATGGTAGCGCTGACTCCACCAATCTTCTTTCCTCCTGCACAAGGTCACTCCGAGGAGCACGCATGGGCCGAGGAGCAGCCACACACGTGTGTGCTCCATCCCTCCCACATCAGAGGAAGGCTGAGGTCAGAAACCTGGAGAAAACTGCAAGCTCCTGCCTGTGCCACCCGTGGTGCCCAAGCATGGCTGGAAGCTGTGAGGGGGGAAATTTGTGTTTTGTCTGTGGCACAAAGGGGATGCGGTTGTTGCTCCTCCGATCTTTAAGCGGCGGCTGTTAGAGTAATTTCTGATCTATGAAGCGGAGATATGTGTCTAATAGGAAGAATTTTTATTTTGATGTTTTATTTCTTTAGTAGCAGATTGGGTTTTCACATCCTTTGTTTCCTCTTTATTTGCACGGGGGTCACATTACTTTCCTTCAGATTTCTTTTTATCTCTTCTGTAATGTGTGAGGAGAAAATCGTCACCACTAATTTGCATTGAGGATGTGAGTTAAAGGCACTTCAGCAGTGCTCTCCGAAAATAGTTCTTAGAGTGGTGTCAGAACAAAACCCAAAAAGCTGGGCCGTGTATTTGATGGAAGGAGGTTTATAAAATGCTCCTTGCTGGAACACATGGAAGATGGGGTTTGCCAGTGTCTGCTGGACCTGAGACAACCCCGGAGGCAAAGCAGCCTGGAGCGTCTGCAGGGAGCCCAGAGGTGCTGGGACCTCGAACCCTGCTCTGGGCAGCAGATCCTGTCTCACACCTTTCCCTGTTCCAGGATCTCGGGCTGAGAAGGCAAACCCAGGCTTGGGGTCAGATCTTCCAGCTGGTGCTTTATTGCTTTCTGTTGAGTCAAGAGAAGGCGCTGCAAAGACCAACTACCCAGAACTGTGGGCACAGCTCTGACCTTCACGCCTCCGCTCTGCACAGCCTGAAGTCTCCTTGCAGGAGCCACAGTACCCTCCTCTGGCAGGGTTTGGATTCCCTTGCTGAGCCAGCTGCTTGCACAGGCACAAATCCAGGCTCTCTCCCCCTCACAGGGCAGTGGGAGGGCTGTTACCTTGATGCATTTTTGAAGCAGAACTAATACATTAAGCCTAAGGAATTGCTCTGTCCCCTGTGTGGATGCAGAAGCAGCACTTGTTTTATAACAGAATGGGAACTCCGAGCAACTACTCATGTTTTTAAAGTGTGTTGTAAGAGCAGGATCACACGTGTCCGTGCAGCCCAGAGCGAGCGCGTGGCTGTGGATTGGGGTGAGCCTAGGGGCTTGCACTCACCGAGCGTCCTCATGCCCTGCTTCCAGGGGCCCTTGCGGGTGTCCAGCACCCCTGGGATCAGTTTTCCCTGTGTTGAAGGTGTACTGGGCAGAGGATTCCAGGTCACGGGCTGAAATGAGCGAGCAGGATCACACGTGTCCGTGCAGCCCAGAGCGAGCGCGTGGCTGTGGATTGGGGTGAGCCTAGGGGCTTGCACTCACCGAGCGTCCTCATGCCCTGCTTCCAGGGGCCCTTGCGGGTGTCCAGCACCCCTGGGATCGGTTTTCCCTGTGTTGAAGGTGTACTGGGCAGAGGATTCCAGGTCACGGGCTGAAATGAGCCGCCCCAGCACCGCGGTGCGGGGCAGTTCCCGGGGTCGGGTCTGGCCCTGGCCCCTGAGGTGGCTCTGGCTGTGCAGTGATCTCGGTAGGACGGGTGGCCTGAGATAGGGAAGCTGCTCCGTGTTGTGACACTCGTGTAAGCCCTGCTCCCTCCTCCCAGGGGCCCCTCGGCAGAGGCTGGGCCGTGCTC
>NW_009716671.1:0-283 GCF_000703405.1 Apaloderma vittatum | reverse complement strand
CCCTCGTTCTGCAGCAGCAGCGTTTGGTGCCACAGAGCGGGGCGAGGGCGCGACGGCGGCGCGGCTGGGTCCGTCCCTGCCCAGGCTGTCCCTGAGCGGGAGTGAAGCACCCAGCTCTTCTCTTTGCCAGAGACCTCAAAGGACTTTAATAATAATAAATAATAAAAGTATAAAAAGTCAAGCGATGCTAAATGTTTTGCAGGTTCCTCCTGGGGCTGAAGCGCATCAGAACCAGAAAGCTGGAGGCGGAACCCGGCTGGAGAGCAGAGCCCTCCTTCCCGGC
>NW_009716670.1:37749-86558 GCF_000703405.1 Apaloderma vittatum | reverse complement strand
TTTCCCCTGTCTTCTAAACCAAGACAGATGGTCAGGGTGCTGGAGCACCACCCCAGTGAGGACAGGCTGAGAGCTGAAGCTGTTCAGCCTTGAGAAGAGAAGGTTCTAGGGAGACCTTATATCAGCTTTCCAGTACTTGAAGGGGTCTGCTTTATCAGGGAGTGTGGCAATAAGGAAAAGGGTAAAGGTTCCAAGTTGTAAGAGGGCAGATTTAGATTAGATATTAGGAATAAAATATTTTCTGTGAGAGTAGTGAGATACTGGAACAGGTTGCCCAGAGAGGTGGTGATGAATATCCCCTTCCTGGAAGTGTTGAAAGCCAGGTTGGATGGGGCTTTGAGCAACCTGGTCTTGCAGAAGGTTTCCCTGCTCATATCAGAGAGGCTGGAACTAGAAGATCTTTGAGGCCCCTTCCAACTCAAACCATTCTATGATTCTGATTTCAGCAAGAGCTGCACTTGAAGCTGTTTCTAAAATCTCCACAAAGTCATCAGTGGAATCTTGTCTTCACTCAAAATCCTCAAAGCTATTCAGATATCAAGCACTCAGTGCTTTTCAGTGGCTGTGTCTCATTTTCCCCTGTGTAAAGAAACATCTTAGTGTAAAGAAATATCTTAAGAGTTCTGTCTTGTGTCATGGGAGCTAAGGCATTATTGCAATGGAGACTCCATGGCTGTAGGAAGCAGGTGCTCTGAATGTGCATTACAGCCTGCATTTTCTCCTTCCATGCTTCAATCTCAGATCAGAACATCTCCTTTACAAAAGCTTACATTACCAGATTTTATACCCAATTTCATCTAAGCTTCCAGTGAAATATACCAAAATTCCTAAAGTTTTCCTTTGGTCTGTGCAAAATGCTTCTCTCAGTAACCATATGTATATTTAGAGAGCCCACATTTGTAATAGCATCTCAAAAACTGGAACTGCTTAACTGACTGTGATCTAAAAATATTCTATGTAGCATTTCAGCTAGTTGTGTGAGGAGTGGGCAATGTAACTTTGAACAGCTGAGAAATTTTCTCTTTTTAAGTGAAGAGTGGAAAATGCATGAACTATCAGACAGTTTGGCAGTTAAAGCAGACAGAAGACAGAAAGAGGAATCGTGATATAATAAATATATGAGGGGAAGAAATAATTCTTTCTCCACTTTTTCCACACACAGAAACACTTAGATGCAACTTTCTTTTTTTAAATGCATCTATGTCAAATGCATGAGGAACTTGATAATGACATTAATACTAACAACAGAGGGAAGTTGATAGCCTAAAATATGTACACTGTGATCTCAGATTTATTTTACACAAACCAGATAGTATCAGCCAAAGATAATCCCTGTCACAGAACAGAGACAGTGTTTCTCACTCAAGAACTCTGCTATATATAGCCTACTTTATTGTAAACTTTATTCTTTAGAAATGAAATTATTTAGCTCCTTATGAGGTACAATAGTATAGTCCAAAACACCTCTCAAAGCTGACTGCTTTTACTAGGTTGCATTTTGCTGTTCTCGGTTTCTAACTTGGTAGGGTAGTGAGACAACTATTTTGATTCTATTCATTAAAGGAAAAGAAGGAAGATAAATAACAAAGCAGCTGGAGAAAAAAAAACATTTTGAAAACTAGTCCTATGAGGCTTTGGTTTTGAGAACCACATAGTGCAGAGCAGCTCCATGCTCTTCCTTTCAGAAGCACAGGTTGTGGAGGTGCCCACCTTTTGTGCAACAACCTAGAGCTCAGTGTGAGACCCGAGTGCAATTTGCATGACCAATGTCTGAATGGAGGAAATCTCCATTGCTCCTGTGAAAGTTGGGCTGCCATTCAGCCAAAATAGAAAAAAAAATCCATAGATCAGAGGGCGAGTACTTCACTCCTGTTTAGATCCAAATTCTGGTGATAAATGTGTTGGCTGCTGATGAAGGAGGGACACATGCATTCAGATCACTTCTCATCTAGCTCATCATATCTGAGCTCTGGGTTAAAGTTTTCCACTAGGGAACTGAATTCTAATAATTAAATAATAGGGTCCTTGAAAGAGGCCTTATTCTTCTGTCCTTCTGAAAATAATACACTTGAAATAAATGTGGGTTGGGTGAAGAAAGACTAGAAGTTGACAGTGTGAATAGTTGGGAGAGGAAGGTCATTCTTTGACTCTAGTCCTGGTGTGTCCCATTTGCTATGCAAAGCAGAACAGCTCTCCACAGTAAAGCTTATATGCTTGCTGGGCTGATTATATGTTCTGGAACGTCCAAGGACGCATTGTAAACTCACACACTGAATGAGGCAAGGGGAAGATTTGAACGTTGGCTTCCTACATTGGACAACGTTAGTAAGACATATGCCTCCTCTGATTTGTGAATTGTTCCAAATCCTTTTCATAAATGTAGGCCCTCTTTATCAGTTTATTTCAGAAAGATTTAGATGAGCCAATCTGTAATTTTTGACTGTTTTCTCCACTTTTTGTGCCAGCTCAAATTTGCCAAATCTGATTCATGTTGAAGAACCTCTTCCAGTTGAAATTGCTTTTTTTTCTTTCTTCCCCCCTTTCTTACTTTCCAGAAAAAAAAAAAAAAAACAACTTATTGAAAATAATTCATTTGGCCACCCTATGGTACAACATTCCTGGCTATGTTATAAGAGAGGAATGTATTCTTCTCAGTGCCTGGGCTCCTTTTTCAGTGCTTTTTCTGAAGCAAGCTTGGCAGATTAATTCCATATTAGCCAAAGAGTGTGATCAGAGAGCCAAACACAGTGGAATATTAATTTTCCATCTGCATAAGCCCCTGAAGTGATAGGTGTGAGCAAGCTGGAATTTTCTAACCCTACAGGGCAGAAATGTGAAGGGAGACATTCAGCCAGGCAGCAGCATAAGCTGCCAAGTGTTCAGACAGGAATACGAGAGGAATCTCTGGCTGCTAGCGCTAATCCTCCAGAGCTACGGTTTACTGATGGCACTGCCAATCATCCTTACTTTTTTTTAGTGCACTGCTTTCCCATATGTCTTCATTTATTTAATTATTTTTAGTAGTATTTAAATCATTAGAAATTACTTTTGAGGCTATGGATTTTCCTGTTGAAGTGTTGTGATGTCAAGCCCTATACAAATGTCATGGCCCTATGTTACTGCATTGCTTTAGTTGACATTTACCTATTGCTAGATAAGAACCTTGTTCATGAGGGAATTTGTTCAAAGATGGGAAATGTGGGAAATTTCACATACCAACAAAATGAATGAGTGAGAAAAAGGGTATAACAAGTGTCTTTGTAGAATTTTTTCATCCTCCTGCATTTTAAAGCAATGCAGAACATTTTGGAAACACAGAGGTTCCCAAAATTTTGCTTAAAACAAAAGAAAGGCCCCTGTTTCTTTTCAGCTTGAAACCACTTGATCCTCGTCTAAACCTGGAAGGATGATATTCTCTTTGTTCTCCGCCTCAATCAATTAAGTGTACGTGCACAGCTCTTTTGAATCTGCTTACTGCTTGCTTACGACACCAGAAGGATGTTCCAGACTAGTGGTCACTGAATTCTTTTACTTAAATCAAAACGTTCTGTGGAAATCTGAATTTAATCTTTCCCCAAGATTGATAATAAGCAGACTCATAAACTAAAGAGGTATCTCAGTGTAAAGACAGAACTGCATCATATATTCAGTCCTTTGCTGCATTCTTTGAGATCATATTGAACTCAATGTGAACCACCTGCAAATAGAATTTGACCCCAAAATACATGCCTGACCACAGAGTTGATTTTAATTACTTGACTTAGAAGTGAGGTACACTGTATTTTTGGCAGTGTTAGAGTAGTTGTAATAGTAATAATAAAGATAGAACATTTCTCTATGGAAAGTGTAAGAAAAATTTTCGAAATAATTTTGGAAAACAGTGATGACTTGCTGTTCTGTACCATCTTTTAAAATGTGCCATTTCCCTGTGGTCTGTTGGAGCCATTATATTTAAGATAGCAGGGTTATTTGGTGCCAGATGACTCATACATTCACCTGAGCAGCAGTTAACAAATGGGTAGAGCCTCGTTAAGAAGAAGAGTGCTGTCTGGCCTGATTTGGCTTAAGCAAACCTGTGCCCCCATCACACACTATGGCTAACTTGTTTTTAATGTCTTTTTAAATGACAAAACATATGGGTTAAGGGACTTGTATTCTACTTTGTTCACAAGGAAGAAGTTGAAAATAATGACAGTCCTTTAAAAAAAAAAGAAAAAAGAGACAATATTTTTTGCTGGCTTAAAGTTAATGTATTTCTAAAAGCTCTACTGCTGCTAAGAGGATGACTGGAAAATTTGGTATAATGTGTCTTGAGTTTTCCTTAATTCCCTAAATTAATCATAATAATAATGAAAATTAAGCATTCCGTTACTTAACATACACCTGACTGTGTGTCTGTCAGTGAAGCGACATGACTTCTGAGGTCAGAATATCTCTAGTTCATGCTCCTTCTAAATAATAGTCCAGTGGTGGCAGCAATGTCTCGTTGTTAGAAGCTAAAAGAAGTACCCTTGAAATATTTCAAATACTCTCATGTACTTGAAAGTGGAACACTTATTTAATAGAAGTGTAATCTTCAACAATGAAAAGTGTGAGTGATTAAAACATGTACACTAACCCTTTGAAATATAGTTTCCCTCTCCTTCTCTTTCTTTGTCCCCTTTGTAACCATTTAAAAAAAAAAATATATGAGTGAGTTGTACAGGCAGCTCAGAGATATGTACTTAGAATTGAGTGACTGGATGCCAATGGTATTTTCAAGGACATGGGAGACATTGACTTAAACCAAGGACTGAAACCACTAGAACATGTTCTTAGGCATATTCTCACTCCTCTTCTGCTCCTTCAATTCCTCCTCTTCTCTAAAAAAGTGTTTGATTAAATAGAAGAGCTCTCTTGCTTTTTGAACAGTTACCCATTTAGGGCCAGATCAGATACCTTTTTTTTAGAATGACTAGTACCCTCCTCCATGAGAGTCCTTAAGATTGCAATAATACTAATGGCAGCATATGGCGTTCCTTCAAAGCAACAGTGTTCTTGCCATTGAAATACACATCTGCTATAAGGTCACCTAAGCAAGAAGTTTCCATTATGTATTGCAGGTATACAATTATCAAAGGTAGTTTGGACAAAAGCAGTGTCACTGCAATGACAAAGTAATAATATGAGATGAGCAAGCTTTCCTAGGACACTGAACATAAGTGTGAATAATCAAGCTAGGTAGAAGCATGGATGACAGAAGTAGGGAGACTCATCCAGTCCAAGCTTCAGTATGGTTTAGCCACATACATCCATTTTACACCGTGCAGACATTAGACTAGAAGATGCAGTGTGGACTGACTTCAAAGCATGTGGCTTGGCTACATCTGAGGCAACCTGCTCCAAACACCTTGTGAGTGAAGGTTACAGGCTCCCAAAGCGTTACCTTTGTTTGATTGTCAGTAAAAGTTTTGCACCTCCAGATTTGCGGTGATCCTGTGCTTTGATACAGGAGCTTTGAGCAGCAGGATGGCAGCTTCTGGAGGGTGTCAACCCTTTGGGCAATTTGGATGTCTGGGCTCAGGGCCAGCACAGAGATGGTTTAAGTGCCCAGCCATGACACACCTCAGTGAGCTTACCTCTACTTCGCTTGAGAGCTGCTTTTAAGATCTAATTCTCCGCTTTGGTTTCTGCCTGAGATATAGTGGAGCCGTGCCTGTTCCTGGTCTCGTACTTTCCCTATCTGGACCTTGATCCTGATACCCTGACTTTTTTGCTTGGCCTTACATCAGGTTCACAACTATGGATTTTCAGAATGATTAACAACTTCCTGGTTGATGCTGATCACCGTCCCTGAACCTGCCCTGCACAGGAGCTGTAGGCTGGGTCCCTTGTCAGGCAGGCTGACCCACGGCTCCCAGGCTGTCTTCTATCTCATTATTACCTGTTCCCACTGCTCGCTGGCACACAGCATGGGGGTCATCACACCAAGCTGTGAGCTTCAGCAGTACCAACATCACATCTGATCTACCAGATTGTATTGCCTTCCTAACAAAAAGAGAAAGACAAATGCATGTGGACCATTTGACCTATCTTACATGGTCAATTTAAATGAAACATGTTCTACCCTGAAAGGGCTTGATTCTCTCAGTTGATTAAAAAATTAGTCTAGAAGAAGTCCATCAAATGTAAGCATGCACTTTTTAGCTATTGAAATTTGGAAAGAAGACTCCCAGCTATGGTGTCAGTGCCAGTCTCTGACCAACTGTTGGTCATATTATTTGTTTCCTATGTGCTACTCTAAATGTTTAGGTTATTATATATTCTTCCCTGAGGCAAAAAGTGTCTCTTACTGTCTGGGTCCATAGACTGAAGCACTACATAATACCTCGCAGTCTGGGTGTATTGGAATGCTACTGTAACACAGATAATATTAAATACACCAAATAAAAATATAGTAGGTCTCTGTGGCTAGAATTATACTGAAGTCAAAACCTAATCTCAGAAGAGCAATACAGCATAGTAAGAAGTTGAACTAATACTTCTCCCTATTTGAGCTATTGAAGCACTCAACAATTCCTATCAAATCTGTTTCCAGGGGATTTGGGACTGATAAGGAAGAGCTTGGTTAGGGAATCAAAGAATCTGCGACTCAATCAGTTCTAGCAATAGTCATTAGTATCCTTTTTAATCTCTGCAACTTGCATATTCCATTTCCATAGCCTCCTTTGGGCACAGCTGAGCCAATTACTGTCCTAAGAGAAGATGATATTGCCATAACCACCACCTTGTCAGCTCTGAGTTGGCAATGCTGTCAACTTGGACAGTGCTGTTTACCGTGGACAGTCTAATGTCTAAATCTGAAGGTGGTGTCGTGTATCTACATTTGGCCAATACACCATCTTCTTCATGTTTATTGCATTTGGTGATCTGACGGTTGCCTGCTGGGGATATTAATTAAAAGAGTAGTTCAGAATTTTTAGAAGTAAATTTGAAAGGTTAGTTCATAGCAAAAGCTAGCCTGATTTTGGAAATTTCTGGTAGTGTAACAGCTTCCATACATTTGAGCTACAAGGGGTTTCTTTTCCTTGACCATTCTTATAGGTAAGGATAGCTTAGCTGTGTTTGATTTTATGCCCTTGCTCTGGAACTCATAAGTCTCCATTCCAAACAGTCTTTTCTTTGTTTTCATTCTTCTGGAATGTGAGCATGGATCCTAAAAGCCCCATTTGACTACAAATGTGCCCAAAACTCAGCTACTGGGTGCCTGTAATGTGTTTCTCTGCTTGCTAGTCATATTTAGCATGCTGGTATAATTTTGTTTTTTAAAAGTTCTGTGCAGGAATTAATGAGTTAAACTAAATTATCAGAGAAAATAATTGGCAGAGTTGCCTGCCTCTTGTTAGCCTGAGGGTTCAGAGCACATGAATGCTCTCAAATCTGCATATCCCACATGGCATCCCATTGCTGTGCCCACTTGAGTCAAAGGACAAGAAGTGAGTACTCCTTTGAAGTAGTACCTTAAACAAGAGATAAGGAATAGTAAACTTAACTGAAGCCTAACTGATGGCAAACAATTCTGTCTTCTCATGCACAATAAGCAATTGCCAAAACCGTCTTTCAGCTTGTGTAATGTAATCATGACAGCAATTAACCAAGCCCAGTCTGTCTTCTATTTTTTGTTGTTGTTCTCCCCATATTACTCTTTTACTTCAGCAGATCTTCCCTATAAAGCTGAGCGATAAGACTTTGCAATTGCATCCATGTTTCAGAAGAAACAATGCACAAGGTAATGAGAGGTTTCATCACCATAGCGGTAGCTGTAAACAGTTCCCAAGCTTCCTGTTCCTGAACGATATTGCAATGGCTTCCTGCAATTACCCAATATATTGTCATGCAGATCAGCTACGGGTCACTGCATAGGGATAGGAAACTTCAGAGGTTCTTGCTGAACCTGTCAGATTGGCAGATCTGACATAATGTTGGGATCCCCTCCAGCATTCCTCTCCATAATCCGCACACCTTGTTGCAGGCTAACTCTGGGAAGGGAGTGTAAAACAAGTTGCATTGTAGCCTGAGGAAATGTCCCAAGTGCCTTTTTCAGAAACAGACATTCAAAGTCTTTAATTCCTTGAGAGAAGATGAGGACTGCAGGCTTGCAGGAAAGCAAGCTGAAGGAAACTGTAGGTATACAGAAATATCTCTTTTGGGAAGACAGGAGAGTTTGAGATCCTTATGGGCTTGGTCTGTCTTCCTATGAAAATGGAACGTAACAAAACATGTACATGTAACTACTGTTCTGGGAATTAAAGGAGAAAGTCAGTGAGTGGCTTTTTCGTTAAGGTGCCATGGACAAGTCTGGGGAAGAGATGTGTTTCCTCATTCTCAGGAGCTGGCATTTAATAGTGATCTTGTTATGTTGCTAAAGTCTGGGGAAATATCCAATAAACTAAAGAGCTGAGGAGAAGACATCAGAAACAACCTGTAAAGTTAAGTTTAGAAAGGGTAAGCTGTGAAAAGGGTCAGGGCTAACTTAAGCAAGGAAGGAGCCAGTCGCAGTCTGTCTGTGATTTAAAAATTCTCACATATCTGGGTAAGCGACAACATATTTGGAGTAAAAAACACATGCTGATACTATAATATAAGCCATGTATACTCAAAAGTGAAAATGCAGATTGCATTTATTGTGGAAAAAAAGTATGATTTGGAAATTTTATGAGAAAAATAAGCTTAAGAATTAATCTTAGGCTTCGGAATAGATATGCCATGAGCTCTATGAGAGAGCACAGTGGTATGCTAGAGTTAGATTAGACAGTGTATTCAGGATCCAGAAAAGCTGTTTGCCCTCGACTCCTGCCCCTCACCATGGTATTTTTGTATATATATATATAGAATGAATTAAATCGTGTAGCAAAAGTGAGTGATTCCAAAGGACATTAGTCATCTTTTGAGATGGATCTTAAAAATGTTTTTTCCTTTTTAATGGAATCATCTCCGAGAGGACTTTACACTTTTCCTACCTTTGGGATAGTCAACTAATTGTTTATGACAATATCAGCAACTATCTTCACTAATCTTTCCCCTGCTTTTCAGGGATACTATGAGTTGCAGGTTTGAGAGTATTGAGAATATATGAAGAACTACTACAAATGCAGCAGAAAACTAGAGATATCTGGGAATACTTTGGTTTCTCTTCCAACACCTTTCACTTAAATCATCTGATGAAGGCAGGAGTTCTGGTCCAGACATGCTAGAAATCCCACTGCTCCCTGTCTGTGGTGTCACTAAGATCGAAGAAGAAAACATGTACTTACACTCCTGCCTTGGTTTAAGCACTCAGTAAAGTAATGGCTATGAAAATCCCTTTCTTCCATTTCTTCTGTTGAGAAAACCTACAGAAGTACTTTTTTAAAAATTATGTCTAGTCGTGCTCAACAGATGCCTGTCCCTCCTTTCCGTGTCCTCACTGCTGCAATCATCTTCTTGAAGCCATATGGGGAGGTGCACAGGCCAGACATTCATTGAATTGACTCATTTATTAATCATTCATTATCTTTTCTAAGAATGAGCGAATTTACTGGTTTGTGTCTGAACAAGAGGTTTCTGAGCAGATTCTACAAGTCAGCATTTTCTGAGGCTGAAAAGAGCCTGAAGATGAGACAAGAGCTGTCTTCCTCCATTAATCGTGTTTTCCCCATAATCTTCTATTACTCTGAGTTGCCAGAGTAGCCAAGATGTGGTTTGTGCCCTGGCACAAGCTCCGTGCATGCAGAATGTCTTAACTTCTGTCATGGTAGAGGACTGTGTTCTAACAAGCTGGTTGAAGCTTATGCTTCAGCTTGTCATGGTATGTTTATTTAAAGGCTTAACTGCTTGCCATGGTTTCACTTGATGTTATTGTTAATAGGAAATGTTTTGTTTTGACTCTCTTTCCTTCCTGACTGAGGGTCCTTTTTGCATCCCCAGACATCTAAAAGCACCTACCTCTGCTCTCTTTCCACGTGTTCTGCAGTCGTGTCTGCGTGTCCAGGTAGGCAGCACAGGGCAGCTAAAATCATGGCCAAAATAATCACAGCCTGCCTCAGAATAGGGCTGGCCAGATTGGGAATCTTCTATTTGGAAGAATTTTTCACATATAAAACTATCCTTCAGGCTTCAATTTTTTTTTTCTCTCCCCCACCAGAAAAGAAAGTTTTCAGGTAGTATTACAGAGAATTCAGGTTTCATCTATCATTTCAGTTACAATAATGTGAATATATGTCTGTCTTAAAATAAAATATTTTACAGAAAAAATAAATTAAATGCCTGTATTTCTGGGAAAAAAACAAACCGCACCCAAACCCTTTATATTTCACTCTAATTAGATTTTAGAGTAGAAGAATATGCCTGAACTGAAATCTATTAAAGTGAATGGCATGACTCCTCTTGACTCTGGTGACTCCTGGGTCAGGGCCTTCGTGACTTAGTTTACCCTAAAGAGGGCCATTTAGTAGGTAGCTGATTGGTGTAACTAAATTCTGAAAACAAGTACAGTAGCTGTAGTGGGCTGATGAATATAGCTAAACTGCTGTTCTCTAAACAGTCAAATAGCTAAATATCACTTAAGTGGCTTGGCTTAAATTACCTTGGAACAAGTTACTGTGAAAGGGAAATGAAAGCATATAAATGAGTCTGAGACACTTGTATTCATTTGCAGAGAAGTGAGGGAAACAATTAAGATAAACCAGAAAATGGCAGGCGTGTTGAGCCATATGGCCCTTTCCTGTTTCTAACACTTCTTTTGTTTAACTTTTCCAAAGCAATTTTGTCACTATTGTTACTGTGGTTGTTTCAGTTTTAAACATGTTTTCCTAGCATTCGATCTTTTCCCCAGCTGCCCCTTTCCCACCACAAAAAAAAAAAAAAAAAAAAAGAAAGAGAAGGGGGAAAAAATAAAAGAGAGGAAAAAAAGAAAACAGTCCTGACCCATTTAAAAATAAATGCTGGAAAGATCTTTAAGATGCTCTTCGGCTCACATTGCCTTTACAGTTTTACACTGTATGCTAGTTTCTTTTGGTTTTACTTTCTGCATTTTTGCCCAGCTGTTGGGCTCCTGTGCTCTGCTATAGCAAAACAGATGCAGACTACAGATCACATGGACTGCTCCAGTGGAATGAAAGCAGCTTCGGTCATTAATCCTGTCTATGGGCTCTTTGGCTTTTTTTTTTATTATTATTTTAACAAGTTGTCTTTCTTATTTGTTTATTTTTCTTTTTTTTTTTCATTCTAGGTTTTTATCACGGTTTACAAAAAGTTAAGAAACGGGTCTAAAAAAAAAGTGTGAGAGCCAGAGATCAAGCAGGCTGCTGTGAGCTTTGAAGCATAAGAAATAAAGGAAAAAAAAAGAAGCTTTTATTGTCAGGAAATGGCAAATACCTAGCTCAGTTTAACAATTCTGTTTGGCCACTAGATAGGGAAGTAATGCCTTTGGCAGTACATAAACTCTTGTTTTCTTGCCCTTTGTCTTCCGGTGTAAAACACTGTTGAAAAAATCACCTGTCCAGCGCAAAGTTAAACTACTGGCTTTAACACAGTTGCATGGGAACTTCGGTTTATTAATGAATACAACATACCCTCTTTGATTTGAATGCTTTCAGAGCGCTGAAAAGATTCAAAAGGCATCGCTTCCTGCACCAGCGGCGTGCCTTTATACATCTCAGTGGTTCACCCCTACCCAGCTGCTATATCTCATTAACAAGCGTTTGGCCATCGCAGCAAACTTTGCAGTGTTGACACTTGAAAGGCCCAGGCAGGCGCTGGCAGGCTATCAGCTATGGCAACAGGAAACTGCCCCAAGACAACACTGAGAAAACAGCAGCTGCAAAAGCCAAAAGCAAAAAAGAGGACGGAGGGAGCTAGGTGTTTCCAGGCTGCGCTCTTTTCCATATGGGCTGTTTGTGCAGGCGAGCCGGGCCTAGGGAGGGGAGGAGGAGAAGAAGAAAGAGAAGAAAACGGTCTAATAAGAAGCTGGATAGAAGGTCTGTACATGGTAGGGCATTAAATACTTTTTTGTTACATTTTAATGGCTTCCTAAAGTCTATTTTCATGCAAATAAAAGCCTGCCTGTCTAACACAAAAGCCAGGCCTGGAGCCCATCTGTGAGTTGGGCTCCCTGAGCCACCTCTGGTCTGGGGTGGGTGCAACCTGCCACCTTTCCCAACGGGACACACTGCTTCTGTCCCCTTCCTTGAAGCACGTCGCCTCTGCAGACACTCTGGACTCCTAACACCCACAACTTGGTATCATTATACCATATGTAACTGCATCATGCTGTGTGTAACTTTCCCAAGTGTGGCTGGAGTGCAGAAGACCAAGCCCTTTAGTCAAAATGAGAGCTTCACCTTGCCAAGAGCACCCGCTCTGCTGCTGCCCCAGGCAGAGCCTGTTTTTCACCCACTTTACACCGGATAGAAAGTGACTGAGCTCAGAGCAGGAGGAATCCTACAGAAACTTGTGGAGTCAATGCTTTTATCATTGCACTTTGGGATGGATGAAGCTCATTGGCAACTGATGAAAAAGGGATGAAGCAATAAAGAACTGGTGAAATGTGGAGCATTGAAAATAGGATTCTTGCTTAACCGTATTGTACTGCTATTTTGTATGTAAGTGAAAAGTAAACTTTGGATGCAGTTTATCCTACCTATTACTCTGTGCTTGTACCTGAGGATAGCCTGTGAGCAGGCACCAGGGTAAGTGGTGCAGATTATCTAAAACCCATTCTGCAAACATCTGCAGCAAATCTTCAAGCAACAACAGTAAGATTCATACGACAGTAAGATTCATACGACAGTAAAGAAAGCAGCAGCAACAGAAAGTGAACTGACGTGAGCTCAAGGCTCACCACCATCTTAACGTTTTCAATGGTCTGGAAAAAAGCCTCTCAGACAGCTTTAAGTTTTTAATAAGGATCTGTCATTATTTTTCCAGTGGTTCAAATGTAGCACTAACTATTGCCAAGTTTCTTCCTTCGGCTCCTTCAGGGGTTTTGCAGCTGTGAGAGGCTTGCAGGCGGATGTTTAGATAATCCAAGTTTGTATTTTACATTTACAGGTAGAAGTTGTATACACTATCACTGTTACAGAAAATGGAAACTATTTTCTCAAGCCTCATGCGCGTCAAGCTCCGTGGTTTATACTAAAAGTGGATTTTATAGCCTGTTGTGTACACTTTGTGTTTCCTGTGCCAAGGAACCACAAGACAGAAAACCTGAAACCTGTGAAGTTCCCCCGCCTCAGACCTCAGTGTAACATCGTCACCGATAGTTTCCAGCATGGCAGCACACGCTTCCAGCTCTCTAACATGTGGTTCAGCTATGAGGTGACTCAGGTGGTGATTCAGTATGTGGCAAGCTTCCCTCTGTCAATATTGAACTTATGCCCTGCTATCCAGGTATGCAGCACTGTTTAAAGGATTATCTTTCTGATGGGATACAAGAGTAATGCAGTGACCAATTACTGTTGTCCGAGGTCCCACGGCAGATAATTTTGGCATAGCTTGGGGAAGTATGCCAGGACTCAGATTGGAGGAACACATTCTGCTTAAGCTTTCCTATCCCATCCTTATGCTGTGCTCTTCCTGATGGCTTCTTTGCACATGACACAAGGCTGCATGTTCTAGTGTGGGAGATGATTTCTCTGAATCTAAGGAATAAAGATGGTGCTGGCAACCCAAGTTAAGCCCAAGGAACAGGGGATGGTGCTCGTATCCTAAGTCAAGCAGAAAGAAAGTATAGCAAGATTGATGTTAATCCACATTACTAAAAATGTTCACTCACCCTTTGTCTAAAAGTACAGCAAGCTAGAGATGTTTGATATTAGTCCTGGGTTCTCACATGATATCTGTTGGCAAAAGAGCATGCAAGTGATAGGTGGAGCAAATGCCAGCTTACCATGCTGCTTATTACTGTAATACAGGCCATTTGGAGATATCAATTAATTCTAAAAAGAGGTATCGTGTTAATAAGAACGGTACGATGCAAGAAGCACATAAAGCCAGTTCTCATGAGTTCGCAGTGGTTCCATTTTATGTAATCAAACTATGTCATTACTTTATATTTCTGGTACAGTATTGATCCTGATATTCCTCAAAACCTTCCATACTTCAGACGTTTGCTAGCTGAGAAGGGGCACACCTGGCAATTAAAAAGAGCAATGCTTGCTCTGCGGCTGGCACCTCCCTGCAACAGAGCAGTCAGCTACCACGCTTTCATGCCAGGAACACGTGGGTGTGCTCTTCGCCTCCGTGTGTAACTCTCTCTCTTTTGCTCATTTGTGCAGCTTCATAGTTTAGATTTGTTTTTTGTTTTCCTTCCTAATCAGACACTTTCATGTTTTGGTATGAGTTATCTGTGCACAGACACAGCCCCTGCTCTCTTTCTTGAGAAAGAACTGCAGGATTCTCCCCATGATTTGCAAAATCGTACCTAGAATATATACGGGTGTTTCAGATTTACTTGTTGTTTGTGTCACCCAGAGAGGGAACTACTGATCTGATGAAACTGCAAGGAGAGAATTGGAGGTATAATGTTCTTTCCTCTGGGAGCTACATTAAGACAATAAAACATTTATTGATATCAGAGTTGATTCTTCACTGTCATGAAAAACAATTTCCAGGCAAAAGACGCTTACGGAAGTAAAAAGGTATTTTCTGAGTCTATACTAAGTACTTACTGTTGATTTTGAGAAGCAGAATATAGCTTTGTTCTAGAAACGTAGAAAAACCTGTGTATCAGTCCTGGTAGATAAAAACAGCGCTGTGGCTTGCTCATTGGGCAGCATTGTTTTAAGCTTATACACATGAAGACAGACGTATGAGCAGTGATTACTAAAGAAGAAAATCACCAAATAGCTACTTTATTGTATAACTGTGGCCAACTACAGCTATGTCTGAAAAAAACCCACTGTAAAACAGTGCCACTCTGGGTTCTTGTTTATAAAGTATTTTTTTCTGTAACTTTTTCTGAAAATGTATATATCTTAGTTAATATGAAATATTATGTATGCTGTTAAGACTAAATCTATTGTTTTAATGTGATGTAATGCACATTTTTATAGTCATGTATCTTTTTTGCCCTATGAACCTGAAAAGAGTATATCTGGCCTCTTATGTTTAAAATTAAAGTGTAAATAAATATATTTCCATATTATAACTTTTTGCTCATACTAAAAAGGGAATATTAAGGAATTCCTTTTTTTTCTTGTTTTTTTTTGGAGGGGGATGGGGTAGGAGGGAGTCCAGGAGGGGATTAGAATTTTGAATTTTATATTCTCTCACTTCAGTATTACCAGACTTTCAGTAACAGTGACTATATAAACTGTATAAACTGAAACTGAGTATGTATCAAATAAAACTTACAATAATTTCTGGAATGAGATTTTAAATGTGAAGTTTTGCTCCACATCATTTCTTTTTCTCTCTATTTTAAACCTAGGGCAAGATGAAACAGTATAGAAATGTCAACATTTCCTTAATTACAAGAATACTACTGGGAATTTTTTAAGGAAATCCTTGTCTTACAAATAGCTTTTAAAGGAAACTAGTTTCGAGGTAGTAAGTGGCCACATAGATGGTTTAGTGGTCTTTTGGGTTTGTTTCTTCGTATGAGCATCTATGGTTATTTCTGGTAGAAAAAACAGCTAGGCCCAGATCCACAAAGCACACAAACATTTACACAATGTGCAGTTCACAAAAAGTTCCATGAAAAATAATTAATTATGGGCATATTTATTTGAAAGATTTCTTGGTGTTCTTCTTCAAGAAATGATGGCTGATTTGAAATTGAGAAAAGTGCCATTAAACGGGTTTCTTCAGCTCGATCAGGTTCAGTGAAGATCGTAAAACACTGTGAAAGCCTGGAATCGTTCAGTCTCGTGCCTTTGCAAAGCTCCCGTGAATGTTTTGTATCATTGCTGTCAGATGTGATTTTCTCTGCTGCTGCAGATGTGCACAACAGATTTACTGTTACAAGTAATGCACAGTAAATTCCTGACACAGAGGCATTTCGGGCCACTGCCAGATGTCTCATTTTAATAATACGTTTGTGTATCCTAGTTCTAGAGGGACAATTAAGCTGTGAACAATAAAGATAAAATCAGTGTAGGACAGGTATTACCACTTTATTGTTGTAGTCAATCTACGGTGCTCAATAAAATGAATGAATTCAGTTTTGGTTTTGTGTCATTACAACAGGATTACTATCATTTAGGACTCATTCAACAAACAGTGGATAGGGACATGTCTTTATTACAGCTGTCTGCGTGGGAAGAAGGTCGTCTGTTGCTCCATTTCTTCTCTGACAACTTGGATGCAGAATTATCTCTGTCAAGCTCCAGGCTGCATTAGACAGATGCAGTCTCATTTCCATCCTCAGCAAATTATTGATGTTGAGAGATCCGTTGGCTCTAAGCACTGCCAGTTTGTTATCTCTGCAATTGCCTGGGAAACATTGCCTGACTTTGTGAAGGGCTTATCTGTCCACTACAGGTACAGGAAAATGGTGTAGGAAGGTTTTAAGAGTCTCCCTCTTTCTAGCCTTGAACAGAGTTCTTGAACAAATTTGGTTTAGCTGGTACAAATAATGAGGGCTACTTCCACAAAGATGTCTAGGAGTTGCTGAGAATAAAAGCCTCAACCTCAAAGAGAAAGCAAGGGAGAGTGCAGGTCTAAATCATACCTTTACTTAAAATTAGTGTGATTGTGCAGACATTGTTAAAAGAAACAGTAAAAAATCCCTGGTGTTTACTGTGGCATTAGGCGACACTAGACCTGACCTTTCCAGAAATCTAATATGGTTTGAATTGAACGAGAAATTCTGATATCGGTACTTGCTGCTCTGTGTTTACCCATATGGCACTCTCCAAGATACACCAGGATTTTATGCGTAGGTGCTAATAGGAAGAGGTTGATGAATTACATCAGAACAGAGAAGAAATGAAGGGGTTACAAAGGGAATTCTTCCCTAAAAACTTGTTTGTTTACATAATGCTCCTTTCTGGCCTTAGATAACCCAGCCTTACCTCACCTAAAGATGTCATCATTTCTTCCAGTTAACTCCTACGCTGAAATGCACAGCCTGCTTTAAGATAAAGTGTATATTCCAGAATGATATTCAGTTTTGATTTAAAGGCTTTGAGGGATGAAGGATCTAGCACTTCCCTGGGTAGTTTGTGCCAATGTTTAATCACTGCTATGGCGAAGAAAAAACAGAGAAAACTCCATCTTGAAGTTTGAAACTGCTTGGCTTTGACTCTTAGTATTCACTTCTCACAATGCCTAAATGAGAAATCACGTGGTCCCAAACTGCCCTTGTTCTGGCTTTCAGGATCTGGAAAATGGTTAACAGGAGGTGGCTGCAGGCAGCGAGCCCTTCAGACTGTAGTTTCTGATGATGGCTGTTGTCTAAAATTGCCAATAGCAGAATCTGACACAGTTACTTGTTCCCATTGCTCATTTTTAGGGCCTTCCTTTGTCTGGCTCTATATTTGAGTTCTTCCTCTAGGGTTGTGTCATCTCTTATTGAAGTCTAAATAAACTAGGCAGTGTGCCCTGTTAGTCATGTACCCCAGCAACTCCAGGCTGCATGTAAGGGTTGGAAGTGGCTGTGCTCTATCCTTACTTCGGGGAAAAAACATGCAGAGGTAAGAAATGAGCCCTGGCATCTTCTAATACACCCACCAAACTAGAGTGCCGGGAAACCAAGATGGTGGCTCGCATCTACCTGCATTTTAAATGTGTCCTGTGTGACACAGACAAGAAAGGAAAAGAGTATAAAAACTAAGCTTTTGAAAGATTTGTGTCTGAGGTTGATGACTGGAGAATCCCTCTCTTTTCAGAGACACGGTAACATGCTTTAGTGTACATTATAGCTTCCCACCATAAGGTCTCCCTAAAACTGGTCTGAAGCAAGTGTGCTTGACTACAATCAATCTGGATCACATGCTTTAGTAAATTCAATTTACAAGTGTCCCTCTTCGAACTACACCTCCTTTCCTAGTAAAAATGAGACAGCATGTAGACAGACAGTTTTAAAAATTATCCCCTGGGCCCTGTTAAAGAAACCGATTCGCAGATACTCATGTGTTAACCACATGTGTGTCGCTTTGCCAGTAAGTACTTACAAGCTAATGGTGATGGGGTAATGAAAATAGCTGAAACCATGGAAGGCCACTCAAAAACCTGCAAAGTTTTTGAAAAACAATTAATCAATTAACAAATCAATAGGCTATCAACATGGAATATCAGAATAAGAAGAAAAGCTATTAACAGTCCTGCCAAACCATTATTAGCAATTCTTAGCTTTCTTCAGGCACATCCTCCCCTTCTCCCCCAGCCCCCACCTCCTTACATTTTTCCTTGCAAAGAGTAGGAGCTGAGTGCCAAATTGCTTCCTTGATTTCAGTGTTCCAGAAAGTCTCCCTGACATAAATCAACCTGTTCTGGAGACGTCTCCCTTCGACTGGGTCTGGCAGATTAACAATGAAAACGAAAGAGACAATGGTACAGTCAGACAGCCCTCCAAATGCCCATTAGTTGAGGGCTAATAGCTGATTAGTAAAATCTTCCCATCATTTAAGGATGCATTTTCCTTAGTGATGAAAGCCAGGTCTCCTAGACCTCAAGTCAATGTCTGGTCTTATAGGTCAGTACCAGGGAAGATTTACATTGTGATTAACATGGAGCTTGCAGTTTGGGTAGGCATGTGTGCAAGTAAGATTTTAATGTCAGAGCTTGGACAAGATTCATTGGTGTAAGTGCAACAAAACCTGAAAACTACTCTCAAAGTGAGTTGTGTGCTGCTGGTAGGGTCCAGTCAAGATAACAAACCACATAAGGATTGGAGTGAGGTTGCAGTAGACCATACATTTCACTGTGGCCCTCTGCAGTGATTTCAAATTTACCTTTGGACTGTAAAGCAAGTAGTGTCGTCTTCCTCAGTGCTGAAGAGTAGTACATTGATGTTTTACCTTGCTTTTCCTCTGCAAGATGAAAAGAGCGTCAGTGTAGGATTTGCAACGTAATTTTCTCAAGTCTTGAGAGTGACATTTGTGTGATTAATTACTAGTAACTACTGCATTCGACCTACTTTAAACTGCTGAGTGGCTCTGTGAGCTCTTTTCCTTCTTGTTCTGCAGATATATAAACCCATTCTTTTAAAAAAAAAATGGAATGCAAGGATATGTGATTATAAAAGATATTTCAACTGGATAAGTATCCAGGGTCATGTATATATATATATAAGAAAAGAACATTTACGAATAATGACTTTCTATTTTTAATCCCATAAATTCTTTATAAAATCCAAAATTAGGTATTATTAAAGAAATATCTTCCTGTTAAAGAGTTCACATGCAAAAATGTAACAATTAAGACTTTGTGGTATTGATTAATTTATTGTTGTTGCTTCGATTTTATGAAATAAATTATAAATAATATATTTTAGCCCTATAGTATGCATTATTGGTGGGAAACATTTTCATGGGTTTTAGTGTCTCTACTAAATAGATGAAGAATAAATTGACTACAATGTGTAAAGATGTAATTTTACCAGAGTTTAGCGGGACATTTAGGTGTATATTTGGTTATATATCTATATAAAATAAAATAGAGCTATTCAAGACACATGAACATCCCTCCTCTTCCCAGAAGAATGCCTGACAGAAAATAATTTCCTTACAACATTAACGTTTCCAAGTCTTGAGATATGTGTCTTTTTGCTTTTTTTCCCCAAAAGATATCATTGTCAGAGTAAGGTGATTTAAGGAGGAATGTCAGCTTTCACAGAAAAATCTTAGCATTGTCTCCTGTCTAACAGCTTGTACAAATGCATCAACTAAATCTGTTTGACTTCTGTAGTCACCTGAACAGGCACGCTGCAGAAGCTGAAATGATATTTGGGTGACTGTATCAATCTGGCCTCAATCTATTCGAAACAATTCTTTGACAGCACCCCAACACCCTCAAAGACCCACGCAGGCCTTCACAGCACTCACTAAGGAAAGCAATAAATAACCTTAGTCCTCCTTGGCAGCTGTGATACAGTTCCTATGCTGTTTTAGATGCTTTTAACTGGAAAAAAAACATGCAATGAGTAATAAGAAATTTCTTCACCAGAAGGGTTGTCAAGCATTGGAACAGGCTGCCCAGGGAACTGGCTGAGTCACTATCCCTGGAGGTGTTTAAAAGACATGTAGATAAGGTGCTCAAGGACATGGTTTAGTGGCATCGCTATGTTAATGGTTGGACTTGATCTCAGAGGTCTTTTCCAGTCTAAATGATTCTTTGATTCTATTTCAGGGATTCATGATATTGAAGACGACTCTGGACAAATCACTCTATGGTGTGGGCATCGTCAGCTTCCTCAAGTTACTCCTAGGCCTGGAATCCCAAGGCCAGGCAGTCTTGGCATCAGTGCCAGTCTTTAACTAGTAAGGTGGACTTTAGAAAATGAGGCTTCTGTGTTTGTATGCAAATCTAATTAGTACATTATTTTTCATTATGTCAATTTACCCAGCAGCCAGACCAGATCTCCATTTACCAGGTTTGCCTGATTTGCCTGATAATCAGATCTAAGTTGATTTTAACTGCTTGTTTTAAATCCCTGGGGATTAGAATACCTGGATATTTTAATGCTATTGGGGACCACTGAAAATCCCACTGACTAAGTAATGCTTTGTATGTTTGTTCAGTTAATTCTAACAGCTCAAGCTTTTTCTAATTAATTTCATACCTAGACAACTGCCTGAACTTTGCAGCATATTATAATAATTTGTTTCTAGATCTTTACAAATTGCTTTAAAATCGACTAAAACAGGGCAGTCTGAACACCACCTTTACTGGACAGAAATGTTTTAAAGCTTATGAACATTTCTTTGTGTACTAAAAGATAAAGCCTTGCTTGATTTATCCTATGCAGCAAGCATTTATGCCCAGGTTTAGCTTCCATACATGAATGGTTCTATTGGAATTGATGCATCTGTGCTTAAAGCTCAGACTATGCTTATGACTGTATTGACTGGGTCAAGATCCCACTTTCCTCAGTTAGGGCGGTCCCGAAAGCCATTCTTGCTGGGAGACTTAAAATCAGAAAGGAAACATTTAACTAAAGGCTCGTTTTTTCTCGAAGTCCAGTTTGCAGCATGCAGAAATTGCAGCTCAAAAGTGATTTTGGATACAGATCCCTTCATTCTCTGAGGCCAGCTCAGATTAGGTACAGTCTTGCAAGAGAAGAAAGAGTAGACCAGCTTCTTTGTTTATGGGGCCATCTGGAGCTTCTTTTGGTCCTCTCAGATGAAATGCACCTGGAGGCACTGGCTGGGCTAATGGCCTTCAAGAGGTTGCTAAAAAAAAGTCAGGGAACTTAAATATGGGTAATGTTCTAGCTTGATCCTCGGTAACATGATCTCCTGTAGCACCAGCACATTTCTGCAGAAGCCCAGTTAACAAACTTGTGGGCTACTAGTTTACTTTTCATTCAGCTCAGGTAATTCTATCATGTATGAGATAAAATTAGGGGCAAGTAAACAGAAATCTCCAAAGAGATCTTTCTCGTGTACTCTAAGCATTACATGCCTGGGACTCCCTTCTCATCTGCCACCCATGGGCAAGATACAGGTGTTTACCATCTTTATTACTGTCCACCCAAGAGCTCTTTATGCCTTGATCCTTGCAGGCACAATTTACTTACTTAGATTTCCAGCCTTGAGTCTGTGAGAGCCTAGAAAATCAGTTAGTGTTTAGCTAGTGTAGTGGCCTCCTGCATATTTAGAGGAAGTATGACTGTGGCTGACAGGGAATGGCTGAATGAGGGGAAGCTACAGCATTCCCTTTGTAATTTATAGTCTAGTCCATGATTTGAAACTGTTGCACCACACTTTCCACACCTCTAGTTTTACTCCAGCAGAAGACATGGATAGTCCTAACAGTCCATGGATAGGATGGAGCTATTGTCTCTTGTCAAGGTTGTGAGCTGCCCAACTGCCTATGTTCCAGAAAAGTTCCTTCATAACCTAGGCCCTCTCTGCTGCTGTCAGGAGCTGCTGGATGTTCTGGAAATGATGAAGTGGGGTCATTCACAGGAGAGATGATGGGGAACAGCACCATCTGCACTCTTACCATCCCTCATTCTGGTCTCTTGTGCCACTGAAAATTCACAAATAGACTGTTACGGGGTAAACATAATTTGGTCCTTTAAGCCAAGAATTCAAGGGACAGCAGCCTGTCAAACCCTTGAGCCAAAGGTTTCTTTGAGGAAAGGTTGAGGCTTTTTTAATGACAAGCATACCCACGACCTGATCTGTCTCTTTTACAGAGGAACAGCTCTTTTCTCCTCTCTCCACACAGTCTGCTCTGCCCCCACAAATCTAGAGATCCTGAAATGGACTCAGGAACACCTTGTTCACCCAGTGCCCTTGATCATGGAGGAGATAAACTCCTTCAACAGCAGTACAAGCTTCACCTACACTGCATATCTTGAGGAATTCACCTATTCAAATGAGTGCACCACTATGAGTTACTTCACTGGATGGCTGGTGGCCCGTTGCCTGGTGATGAAGGATGAGCTGCCTGAGGAGCTAGGGTTTTGCCAATCCTCCTGCAGAGAGGAGGCCTGGAGGAATTACTGGACATTCTTAGGAAAGAGAGAGCAGCATGTTGTATCAGAGACACTGAGCTGGAGGGGGATACTATATCCAGCAGTATGAGTATCTGAGTATCTGTACCATGCTAGTGGCCTGCAGCAATGTATCCGTAGGTTGTTCCCAGAGCACTTGAAAAAGTCTGCTGAAGGTGTAGGGAGAGATGGGTGCACCTGAAGTATCATTTACATTTAGGGCACCTTGACAAATCATTCTGAAAACTGTGTAAACAGGGAATTCCAGCACTCAATTCCAGGAGCTATTATCTGGAGACAATTTGTGCAAGCACTCCCCAGAGCAAGGAGGGGATTCCAGAGCCTCTCTCAGAAATACAGGTGACGTGAAGATGCTGAGCAAAGTGACCAGAATGACTGGCAGTAAGAGAGTAGTACTGACTGCCAGTCTAAAATATCCCTGCAGGATACTTCTCTCAGGCTCTTTCTACCCCCAGAGCAAGAAAATAAAAGACAATGGGTTTTGTTGACAGCTGCAAGAAAAACAAAAGGTGGGGAAAAACTGACTCCAGGCCTTCCCTACCTTCTTCCTAGAGGGAGGACTGAAGTGGGGGGAGCTCACAGCAGGGGAGAAGTTGGCAGTTTAGGGAGCAATGGAAGGGCTGGGGGGGAGATGACAGGAAGCAAGACCCGACTGTCTCCCTGCCCTGCACAAACACATACAGACTTAACCTATAGCTGAACTTTTGCCCTTGAGTGACCAGTGCCATTAGGACGCAGGTCAAAAGGTTGCAGGGTGACAGAAAATGGAACTTTATTGAATGAAAGAGAAAATGAAAAAATTCCTTTGTTTGCTTAACTCCGTGTGGTTTGTATAGCCACTGTGATCCCATAATGGAGTCCAGAGTGAAAAAGTAACTTGATTTATCACATGCAAAGGGAAAAAAAAAAAGGAAAAAAAAACAGAAGGAGGGATTTTACTAAGGAAATAACTAAAAAAAGAGTGAAAGAATAAAACACTCAAATCCCTAAAACATTAGAATAAATGTGACTTTAATCAATAAAATTCCTTTCGTATAAATGAGGCAGAGAAAGAATTTTCATTCTTTAGGAACAAACATGTATTAAGAACGCCAGTATATATATCAATGTATATTAAGGACACCAGCGAGGCATGTTAAAAGAATATTCTTCCTGTCTGACTCAGGAAAAATGTATATGTACATGTACATTTGCCTTAAAAATATTTTGGTTTGACACATGTTTGAGTGCTAAAGTCATAGCTTTATATGCATAATCCATCTGCTTTTATACGCAAATGCAAAACTCAGATATTTAAAATCAGTCTGGGGAAAGGAAACATCTCTCGATAGGTAGAGGAAAAGGGTACAACGGGTAGGGGCTCTGGCTGAAATAGGAGATTCCAGATAAGCTCATTTGTAATGATTAATATGTGTTGGGCTTTTTCGTTTCTTGACAGAATGTTGTCTATCAGTAAATATATGATTGGTTAAAATCAGGTGGTTTAAAATACTGGATTTTTAGTAGAGTGACATGTTCTGAATCAGATCCAGAGTTAAAAGGGTTAATGTGCTAATTCTGAGCTGTCCCACTAGTGAGACAGAAGTCAGTGGAATAGAGCAAGAAATCTAGCAAAGTCCAAAGCTATGCCAGGTAGTAACTTTCAGGATATATAAATACTTCCAGAAACACCTAAACAAAATGTTCTAAAGGCAAACCTCAGGTGAATTAAATGCTTCATGATCTGTCTTTCAGAGCACTAAGGAGCAGATTTTTGCCACTTTTGTGCACATAAAAAATGTGTGAGTGTGACTCGGTGTGTGCATGAATAGTACTTGAGGGTCAGGATGATGAAATACTACTTGATACAAACAGGCCATCAGAAGCTGGCTTCCAGCTGGGGCTCCTGCACCTCCGTTACTCTTCCCCCTTCCTTTGCAGTCTCTCCTCTTTCCCTCCCCTTTTTGTCAGTCAGCCCATGACCTGCATGGCTGTAGCAGCCACATCTATGTTCTCAGTGTGCCCACAGCCTCTGCTTTGGATCATTGCGAACAACTAAACCATCTGGCCTGCTCCAGAGAGCAACGTGCTCTACAGATCATGTCTCCGAGGGTTCTCATTTCCAGAATATGTCTACATCTTGCTAATTCTTTTTGCATTGTATCACAAGCGCAGGCCTTTTTTTCTCATCCATGCAGCTAAAACTCTTATCCAGACTAATTTTTTGTGTCGCAGTCACATATCTCTGTTACTGCAGTATCCTGTACTTTTGTTCCTGACAAATGCAGCCATGCTCTCTTCATGTCTATTTGGACCGCTGCTGTCAAGATCATTATCCCCATCTGTTGCCCTGAGTTTGTCATAATTCTGTCTCTTCGCAGCGTCTCCTCCTTCTCCGCTATAGCAAATGCACTACTTTTCCCTATTCCCACTTAAATGACACTGTAGTCATACCAAAAGGCCAACTGTTACCTCCATTTGGACTGTGATATCAGTTTCCATCATCTCCTTTTCAATCTTCAGATGCGCATTTCCAGTTTTTCATCTTTCTTTCCACCCAGGTGTGGGAGGAAATCCTCATAAACCCATGCAAACCTGCTTTGTTTTCTGACCTCAAAAAGTCTATTCCATTGATCGGTGCTATTACACAGTTTCCTTCAGCTCTCCCATCAGGCTGTCTGATTCCATCTAGTGTAAGCACTCAGACCCCTGAAATCTTCCTTTTTTGTTCTCATTAGTACAATGCCTAAAGCAATGGGGTCCTCGTTCCCGACCAAGGTTTCCGGTTTGCTTGGGTAATACAAATAGTAATTATTAGTAATAACCTTCTCAGTCACACAAAGCTAAATCAAGAGTAATTCCATTAACTCTGAGTAGAAATAACCCACATTTATATGGGTATAATGGAGAACAAAATTTTATTTTAGTTTTTTTGTTCACCTACAGAGACTAGGATATTACCATATATCTCCCTTTAGACTCTCAAGATTGTAGAAAATCTGGCTTTAAGTAAAATAGAAAAACCAAAATGTATAAGGAAGTGTGTTTCACATGCAATATTATGAATGAACTTTGACACTGTGAATTAAAAGCCTAAGAAATTCCTTAAAATGCCATTTAAAAATAAACTCGTATCTATATGAAATCTTGAAGACACTCTAAGATTCTCTTTCTTCCTGTTCTCTTTTCACAAGCGTAGAGACATCATAGTTTACTGACTTGCAACTGTCTCTTTGAAAATAATGAAAGCTTCCTTTAAGGTCACAGAAAAGAATCCAAAAGAAGAATTTAGTGTTTTGAAACCCAAACTTGCTTCTGGTCTAAGTTCCTTTATGCCAAGTTTCAGTGAATTTTTAAAGCCAAGTTATACATTACCTCTAACAATTTTTTAACTCTACCAGACAATTTGGCTACATGGTAATGTTATCAAAATGTTAAAAAAACCCCTCGACAATTCATTATGTTGAGGAACTAGTGGCACTAGACAGTTACTATGATTTTTAGTGTTATTTCTGTACATCAGGTATTAACAAGTTTGAAAAAGAGAAAAAAAGATGGTAATAAAGACTATATTTTTCTTTTTTCTCTTTTTTTTTTTTTTGTGGGTGGATGAATGATTAGGCTTCAGCATGCTGCCAGAGACAGAAAGCAATTTGTGGAAGACATTGTTAAAACAGAGATATTTTGGGAGTAATATTGCGCATTTTATACCATATGCCAACCTTTTGGGAGGTCATGTCAGAGTGGTGGGAGAAATTTAGAAAAGAAAAAAACAACACACCCCACCATATTTCGTCATCTCTACCTACTCACCAGGGAGTTGGTGCCTGGAAAATATGACTCTAACAATTAAACTTGCCTTTCTCAACAATAATGTCTTCTAGACAATGTAGATGCATCCTTACAAGCGAAGCCAGTATGCTCGGCACAGCGATAGAAGATTTCTGCAGCTATTACAGATGGGAATATAGAAAATGTTCAAGACCTAGGATGGAATTCTTCTGTAACCAACTAACACTTATCCTTGGTATGGATAAAGGATCTCCGGATGCATCTTTTAATCAAGAGATTTGAAGTACAGTGGCAGACTAGATGATTCCTCTAGACCATACAGATGGCAGTAGATATAAGACTTGTAGACAGTTGAAGAATATGAATCCCACTCACAGAAATTACCTACACTTGGTCTTTTTGACACTCCTCACTATGCCTGTAAAGAATCAACTTCTGATCACCGCTGGTACCATCACAGCTGCTGTTGTGATGCTGAATACAGCAGAAAGCATTTATGGAAATGCAGCAAGATGATCCTATTTAATATTTAAAAAACCTACCGTGAAAAAGTAGGGATCATGTGAAAAAACAAATACCTTCCTTAAAAAACAGAAGAAAAATAGGTTAATTACTTTTCAAATATCTGCAAGTGCCATATGCAATCAGTTCATACCTCCTCTGTGAAAACTGCCAGCTTGTTCTGGTAGTGCTAGAGAGGCACTGCTGCTGGGAAATAACTAAGATGCTCCCTCATTTAACACAGACCACTTAACAGCTGCCGGATATGAATGCCTTTCAGTCACCATCGATCAGGGATCGATTCAAATTAGTGACCTAGAAATAAAAGCTGCATATTGAAGAACAAATTTCCTATACCATTCTGTCCTCAATAATGAGAAATGCAACTGTCTGCCACATTTAACTTTCAACTGTCAAATGTAAAAGAAAGAGATGACCTCAAATCACAACAATATGAAAAAAAAATCCCTAAAACTTAGGGCATTTTCCCTGTTAAGTGCTTTTTTGTTTTGTTTGTGTTTGCTTGACAGCTTCCTTGCTGAGGCTGGTAGTTAGATATTTACAATGTTAGGCAAATGTAGGAAACTAATATTTTGTTTTCCATACTTTCTCATAAGAACTTGCCTTAGAAATGGTTTCTGAAACCTAAACTTCTTATATTACATTAAAACCCATAGGGAGGATGTGCTTTCAAATGCTAGGCTAGAGGGCTACCTCCATGGCCTTGGCAAGCTGATTATATTTTCTCCATCTCAGATTCCCATTTACAGATGGGGAAAAGTAATGTTTCCCTGTCCTGGGAATATTTTGAAACTAAAGTCACAGGTAACTGAAAGACACTCTGCCACACATATACAAATGATCAATTTGACAATCTTATTGGGCTCTTTTGACTAGCTAATATTTCCTTTGAAGGCTGAGTTGGGAATACAAGACTGAAATGCAAGATTTATGGATATCATTTTCGTGCTTATGATCCTTTGAGATAAAAACAAACAAGACTCCCCTCTCCCCAACCACTGAAGAAAATGGGTCAATCGAAAATTATCACAGTGACAGGTTTTTCCTTTCATTAGGATTACAAAACACTCAGCGTTAGTAAGAATTGTAGAGATTTTTCTGACAGAATTAATTATTCTGAATGATTAGTTTGTTATGCTCCTTGCAGGCACCAAGTTTGGAAGAGGAAGTGCTTTGTCTTTCGATTAAAAATATCCAAACAGCTCTGTGGAGTCATGATCTGAGAAACCAAAACAAGTCCTTAACCGTACATAAATGAAGGTTGGCTGATCCCAGTTTGTGGAAAGCCAGAGGAAGCCCTCTGCTCTGACCTCACGCCCTCTGGCATCACAGCTGGTGCACGAGCACAAAGACAACTTGGATGTGGATGATGCTGTGGGCACTTTACACAAGCTAGATTGTAAATTTGCCCATTTATGAGTGTCCTGTGGGGGTTCCCACCAACTCAGAGGACAAAGCAAGAGTTGAAGCGAACAAAGCATATCCATAAAAGCTCCTCTGATTGCCACTATTAATAAAATGGAGGCCATAAACAAATTTACTGTGTACTGTTTCTTAAGTGGGAGAGCAGGAAAGAACAGGATGTCTCCCATGAACTGAAGGAGATGTGTGTGCTGCACAGGGTGAGTGCAGAAGGTATACATACTCTATGAAAAATAAATCTGGCCACAAGAAATGTTTTCCTTTATACTTCTTACTTCTGGGCTGTGGACATGAATTTCATTCTACCTGAAATCTCAAACTGCCTTGGCAGAAGCTTGCAAATTTTCTTTTATGACATATGTAAACAAGATACATTGGGATTTCTGGAGTGGGTTTGCTTTTTTTATGTTTGGTTGGTTGGTTTTTGTTTGGTTGTTTTTTTTGCTTGTTTGTTTTGGGGTTTTTTAAAATCTTTTTAATAGTAATTCAGAAAAAGAGGAATTGTTTTGATAATGCTGGCACCTCTCAGCCCTTCAACATGCACCTCCAACTAGCATATTTTTCATTTTCATTCATCCTTTATAACGATAAGGACAACATGCTTATTCCAATACCTATTATAAAACATTAGATATGGTCTAAAAATCACAGCAGTTTTATACAACTGAGTCAATTTTTGAGGAACAATTGACAGAGAAAACTATATTTCTTTCAAAATGCCAGGTCTGGTGGTTCCTTTCAGTACTGTGTACAAAGAAACCATTTCACACAGTGGTGTCACTTCTAGGTTATAGATAGTCACACATTTTCCAGGAGTCCTTGCTCTGATTTCGTACTCATGATAAGAAGTTCTGCAAAGCACTGCAGAGCCTGGTAATGTGAAGAATGAAGGTTGGGTGGAGGTGACAGTGGAGCAACCTCTTTGGTTGTCTCGATGGAAACAGTTTTTGCATGACTGTGTGTCAGTCTTACAATGTTCTGGTGTATTCCAACTCATGCTGCAGGTACCCATTTGGAACGTTACTGCAAGGTTAAATGAAGCAATGGAGCAATGAAGACCCAAAGTGAAAAACAGTGGATATTCCCAGTGGATCTGCAAGTTAAGCACATGGTAAGGAGTAGCTCTGTGGTATGACAGTGAGATCTTCCATAAGGAGCAAAGACTTTTAGCATACCTGGGATCAGCCCCTGGCAACATGACCCACTGAGGTGCACAGCGAATGTCGAAGCCACAGGATATTAGAACACAAAGATACTACTTGTACTGTAGCTTTCTTTATTGTGCTTGGATCCTTTTTCAGATAATTGTATTTTAGGACTTAGAAGAAACTTTATATTGAGGAAAACTAAATAAGTAGTATATCACTTAATCTGCTCTCCAGGGGAATAAGTATCAAACACAGCCAAGAGATCCACGTGGATATTTCTTTTTTTGCTTAAGGTCAATTAGTGCCAGGTAAGTTCTGGGTAGAAACCGGACACCTAGCTTAGCTGGAATTCATGGTCTAGAAACCACTAAGAAAAGCCAGTTCCCGTGTTTTACATCTCAAGCCTAACACCACATGGTCACACCGTCGTGCAGGAGTATTGACAGCAGTGCAGGAAATAGCTTGGAGAAACGCCCTTATTCTGTTTCATTTGGAGCTCATTTGTTCTGAAACTTCCATTGACAAAATTATGGGGCAGTTTTAATAGGGGTATGTGTCTAAACTCATACTCACGTTTTTGGTGTTGTTTTTTTTCTACAGATCTCATTTTTCTCCTCCCACACATGCACTCTCTGCCAACCGCACAAACAATGACTTGTATTCATCCACACGGTAACTCTGTTGACATCATCAGGCTACAACAGAGATAAATTTGGTCCAGTGAGGCAAAGTGCTGTGAAATGGCTTGATTTTTTTCTTTTACCCAAGCAAAACACAATGGGAAACATATCATAATTTCATGCTGACACACAGGAATGTCTTCATCATTATCAGGTGATTGATTTTCCTGCAGATTCATGAGGATTTTTTAGACAGGTGCTTGACTTGCAAATGCATGATATTTTATTTTCTATTGTAGTAGAGCTCCATGAGTTTGTTATTATGCTGTTTATAAATAACTTTTTAGAATTATCAACATAAACTATTTTTTTCCAAAATTTTTAGGGTTTTAGGTCCTTCTTTCCGTCCTTCCTTCCTTCCTTCCTGCCTACCTCCCTGTCTTTCTTCCTGCCTCTCTTCCTCCCTGCCTTTCTTCCTGCCTCTCTTCCTCCCTGGCTCTCTTCCTGCCTCTCTTCCTCCCTGCCTCTCTTCCTGCCTCCCTTCCTTCCTGCCTGCCTTCCAGCATTGACTTCACTGTCATGAGAGCCATGATCCACAGATGAAGTTTTCAAGAGTGCCTAAGTATTTCTGGAGACTAATTTGTGTTTCCAAAGTTGTGTCACTCAGTGCAATAATAACTGAATGTCACTGAGTTGTGTCACTCAGTGCAATAATGTCCTTTAGCTACTTAAATGCGAGTTGTGCACACAAGCTTAGGTTAGGAAACTAAGTTTACCAGCCCATAAATAGGAAGAGGTAGTAGCAAATACTAGGATTTGCAGCACCTACCATGCTGAGCAGAGGTATACCTAAGCAACCCCCCAAAAAAATCTGGGAAAAAGATATATCTGAGATTGTGTGTGTCTTGCCTAAAGACAAGAATTAACTAAATTCTTGAGATAGATGCCTCTGAAATGAAGATCTAGAGCTGGAAGTTACCTTTGGATGTGCATGACTGGATTGTTGTTTTCCTTTAAAATGCAGCTTTGTAAGTGCAAATTGTCCTTTACTTGAAGGAATATGAACTTTTTCTATACAGTGCAGCAAAACTGGGAAAAGAGAGTTTTCTTTAGAATAAATTTTATTTTTTAATCTCATATATGCAACAGAAGAAATAATCAAAGGTTCTTGTCACATAATAGAAAGTGCTTAGATGGTCTAACTAACATAAACAACAAATTGTGTTGCTAATAAAATGAGTTATCAGGCTGTTCACAGTGAAATCTGAATGACCAACCCCTAATACTGGCAGATTTTTCTTCAGAGCTCCACAAAATATGAAATGCTACTTTAAAATGTGTTGCAAGACCAACATTTCCGATTCACCTGTAAACTACTTATTATAAGTGGAACTGAGATATGACCGTATCTGAGGTTTCTGAGTTTTCTTTGGCTTTAATATAAACAAATTCAGATTATCTTCCTGTAAAATTGGTATAATAATATTTAAACACTTAAAAAAGACTTAATTAGTTAATTAGTATTTATACAGTCATCAGAGATCCTTCTCTGAGATACAGCACTAATTTTACTAATGTCATTAAAAACTGAATAAAAAAACCAACACAAAAGTTTAAATTCCTTACTACATTTGAATTTAATACAGTTCAGTCATTTTGTAGTCTTCAATAAACAAAACAAAGTAAAATAAATAATAACAATATAACAAATGACAAATAACAAATAATAAATAATAAATAATAAATAATAAATATTAAAGTAGCAAATCCTGCTTTCTTCCCACCAAAAATTCGAAATCAAGGAATCAAAGCCATGCAGATAAGACTATGGGAATAGGAACATTTTGTATTATATAAAGAATCATCTTCTGAATTTATAAGGGAACTAGATCTTTCCTCTATAGCCTGTGAAGCTGATTTTCATCCTGCTGTCTGGTTTACGAGTACAGAAAATAACCTCATGCAGAGGACAGTTCCGCATGATGAGAATTCAAGCCTTGGTGTCAGTCCTTCAAAAACCGGTTCCTCATAATGCCTAGAAATCTGGGTAGAAGAGAAAACAACTGTCTGGTTCAGAGAGGAGCTGTAGCCTACTTTGGGACCACTTTCTCCCAGTCCAGTTAACTTTGTACAACTATTTGCTTTCACAGCTTGTGCAAGGGCAAAGAGTCTCATGCTAAAACATACGTCCAGTTGACTGCAAGGTTCATTTGTGGCAGGGCTGCCCACAGTGCTGGCTCGTCAGTTTAGGGAGTTAGATGAAGTACAGCTAGAGTCCATGACCTCCAGATAAACTGAGCCAGCATGGTACATTACACAAGCTCTGAAACTAAATATATCATATCATAAATTTAAAATAGAAATGAGTATTTTTTTCCCAGTAGGATGTGCTTCATCTTCCCATCTTCAAGTTTCATATATAGTGAGGGAAAAAAAAACAGTAAAAGAAATCAAACCTTAGGAGTTTAGGGAGATTAGCAGATCACTTTTGTCCCTATCTGCTGGAGAAGAGCTTAGAAAAAAGTGTAGAGGACCTAAACAAGCATCTAGCTCCAACCTTCCTGTCATGGGCAGGGACACCTTCCACTAAATTAGGTTGCTCAACACCCCATCCAACCTGGCCTTGAACACTTGAAAAGTGTGTTGTGCCCAGGCAAGTCGAAAATAGTGCTTGGCTGAATCCGTGTAATCCACCACCATATCAGACTGGGCCAGGCTAGCATATATGAGAGCATCACAGTTCAGCTCAGAGTGAGGCAGTGATACCAGATCACAGCAGTGCTTGTATTGCTGAGGAGTCATGCACAGGTTACCACAGGCGATTTTCACAAATTTCTAAATCAGAAGGAACCATTTATTTCACAGGATCACCAGAGGCTTGAGTCTGTTTTGGGACACTCTAAATGTGTCTCACCAGTGTTTGCTCCAATGCAAGCCAGGAGGCTGTTTGACTTCTTTGATGCAAGTGCTCATGGCTGGCTCATGGTCAAACACAGTGTCCACCAGGACTCCCAGGCCCTTTTCTGAAGAGCTGCTTTCCATCTGGTTGGCCCCTCCATGTGTACTGAAGCATGACGCTTTTCCTACCTGGGAGCAGAACATCAAACTTCCCTTTGTGGAACTTCCTGAGGCTCATGTCAGCTCACTTCTTTTGCCTGTTCTGATTCCTCTGAGCACACCCATCTAATGTATCATCCACTTCTGATTTTGAATTGCCTTTGAACTTGCTGAGTGAGAGGTTTGTCCTGTCTTCTCAATCATTAATAAAAAACCTTTGAAGTTTTTGGCTCAGTAAGTGTGGTCTCCAAAATTAGTAGATAACTGCACACTTTTGAAGACGTGTATCACCGCATGGAATGTCTCAAAAGGAATTGGTAGATCCATACTAGTAACTGTGTGACAACGACAGTGGATTTTCCTTCTCTATTTGGATTCTAAAAGTTTGGATGGCCTTGTTTGAATTGTGTGGTATAAGCAATTTATGGACTGACTTCTGTCACGACATAGATCATACACTTGGGGTTTTTTTTCCCATGGCTAGGATGCCAATCTTGCATAAGTAGTTGGCACAGAATCAAAGTTACGTGTGATATGCAACACTATGTAGGGCTAAAACATACTGGGGAAAAGTAATTTAAGTTCCTTTTTGACAGATTCAGCCTTAAAATGTACTTTATTCAAGCACAAAATCTGTTTAGAGACTGAGGAATTCCTAGTAGCTTCCCAAAATCTGTGCCATTTTTCTTCACAAAACAGATAACTTTTCAGTGTCTCATGTCCTGTGAGACTAACTACCAGAACACTAGATTTGATGGTCTGAAAATTCAGTAAACCTTTCAGGTGCATCAAAATGCATCAGTCAGGCTGAGAGAGTTGGGTCTGTTGAGTCTGGAGAAGAGAAGACTCCAGGGGGACCTTAGAGCAGCCTTCCAGTGCCTGAAGGGGGCTACAGGAAAGCTAGGGAGGGACTGTTTACAAGGGCATGTAGCAACAGGACCAGGGACAATGTTTTTAAACTAAAACAGGGTGAGTTTAGATTAGATATCAGGAAGAAGTTCTTTACTTTGAGGATGGTGAAATACTGGAACAGGTTGTCCGTAGAGGTCCCTGCTCACAGGAGGATTGGACTAGATGGCTTAGCCCAACACATTCTACGATTCTATGACTCTGTAATTCTATGATTCTATGATTCTGTGACAATTCTGTGATTCTATAATTCTGTGATTCTATGAGAAGCCCACTTAGCTCTCTCGTGCTTCTACAGACTAATTCTTCAGGACTGGGCAGGTGAAAGAGGCTGCCATAAGATGACAACAGGGAGGAACACCTGGTGCTCTCCATGGCTAGAAGTCATCTCTGAAAGACAGGAAATTTCATCACAGCAAGAGAGGTACGTGCTCTGAAAAAGGCAATAAGCATGCTCTGACACTGCATGTGGAAATCCAGCTGGTCACAGATGACGTCTTTTGAAAGTGATCAAATACTGTGGAAAAGACAAGCCTCTAACTTGCGTAATACTCAGCCTCTTCAGTAATCTTTCTGTTGCACCTTCCGGCTGGAAGGAAATGAAGGTGTTTTCACATCCAGTTCTCTGCATGCCCTCTCAAAGGGATGCTGAGTGATGCAATATACAAATTCCATTGCTACACAGTGAATGAATACTTGAAAGCTGAATCTGTCCATCAATACCTGCAAGAAATGTCAGACTTGGAAGGAAAGCTCCAAGGGGAAAAAAATTATCCACATGCTGACAGATCAGGCTTTCATTTCCCATCTGCTGACGAGAAATGAGATGAAGGTGATAACTTCTTGAGAGATGGTTGCATATTGTTTCCCTTCCCGAGGACAGGAAGATGTGATGCTTGATAATTTCTTACCTTCCCGCTGCACTTATTATGTACTGGCAGTGATAACCAAGGTTTCCACAAGAGCCGAACTGTTACCCTCAAACCCTGCAGCTCCCTATGGTAAACACCCTTGTGTATATATGATGTGGCCCACTAATCCACCGCTGTAACAAATCTCAGAATCAGCTGGACTTTAATATTTTCTTTTGAGAGTGAAGTGTGATTTGTCCTAATCAACCAGAGCAACAGCACTCAGTCGTATAAACCAGGTCCTTACTGCCAAACCAAGGTCTCCTGCAGGTTTTGACTTTGGCCTTAATTGCTAAAGAGAACATCCATACTCCTTTCACTTTCTCTCCTGACTGGATTGTCCTCTGTGTTGACTCAAGCATGGATTTAGATCACCTCTTTCAGTCCTGCAAGCACAACCAAGACCACGCCGCCTGCTGCGGTGTTACCATCTCACGTATTCACAGTGCAGCTCAACAACTTCCCTTCCACTTGAAGGACTACTCAGTGTGCTGTTTACTGAACCCCAGGAAAAAAAGTATTGGTGTTACACTTTTCTGGAAGGCATGTTTCATTGGTAGTAGCCTGACTTCAAGCCTGCTCTGTTATCTCACACGCCTCTTCAAACCGTGCAACTATGTGACTTTGACATGTCACATAGCTTCCCTGTCACCAAATCAGGAGGTTTGTCAAGTGTATAAGTGAATTACTTTTTATCCAGTCTTGATTATGTAAAAATATTTTCATCTTACATGCCCTAGCTCAAAATCTGATCATACAATTTCTTCATTAAAACTACATTATCAGATTCAGAAAGGAAGTATTTATTCAAAAGATATCCCTGATAATATTCTTAACCTGGAATAGGCAAAAAAAAAGTTAGAAAGAAATTGTTAGAGTTTAATTTACTAACACAAATAGTCCCATTGATTTCAACAGAATTACACGAATTAGTGAAATGAACAAGTTTTCCCTGAGGTAAACCTTTAAATTAAAAGTTGATGGAAAACTTGATATGGGAAACTGTTGACTTAGTTTAGAGATATGTAGCACTGATTCTGGAATTAATTTTTACTTTAAGACTTAGTATGTTTGCCTACATATATTTTACCCAATAAAGGAGAAAGGAGTGCCTTGTTAGAAAAATGAAATGTCAGCATATTTCTATGTTTCTCCTCTTTGCTCTTCATTTGAAATAACCAACTGTTTTTTTTGGAGTAACCAATTGGTTTTTTTAGCAGAAAGCTAAGTAAAAAAATGTTTCATGTGTTCCTTTGAATTAGGAAAAGTTAGATTCTTATCTGCTTCATGTTGCTTATTGTTTCACATATTTGATCTGTAGCATCTTAAAGCTTGGGTCAAGATGGCAATCCCACTGTGCTACACATGTTGCATCCCACTTCTAGTGGAGCAGCAAAGAGTTTTCATGGCCCATATCAACATCTATTACATGTACAAACACGGAAGTACATTCCACAATCACACGCGTGTTCCTACACACATGGGTGTGAGTATGTGTGGGCACACTTGCTCGTGCACGTGTGCACTTTGCCCTCACTTTGAGCATCTGACGTGCAGTGAGAGAATTTTAATCCCATTTATTGACCTTTCTGTAGAGGGCAGAGGGAAGCATACACACCTGCAGTTTATTTCCTTTAAGGAGATGATTTTAAGATAACAGAGATGTGATGGAAGAAGGATAATGCCCATTGCCAGGAGCTCTGTTCACAATGCGTACAACCCCATGGCCTCAGAAGCTGTCAGGGAGTCGGAGTCGTTGCCATTGGAATGAAGAACAATATTGCCAGGGGGTCACCAAGCAGTAAGTGCAATTCATTAGAAATGTAAGTCTGAAGATGGAAGCAGGGAAAATGTTCAGTGACCAAATCAATCTGCTAAATGACATTTTGTCCAGATGTATATAACATTATTCTTTTAAAGCTGAATTTGCATTCAGGTGCTTTAGCTTAGCTGGTTTTGAAGGTGCTGGAAGCTGAACTACTGTCTGTGGGAAGATATGTTTGAACAAAGGGTTCATGAGAGCATTTATTTAGCATGAAAAATATCCACTTGATATTTGAAAATGGAACCACAAGGAAAGACAGAAATAAGGTGCAAGAAGCATAATTTAGCTAACGTTTATTGGTGATAGGTAACTGATCACCATTTAAAGGGCATTCCTAGTCCAATGATGTCAGTGGCAGCTTTTCAGGAGATATTTGACTGGATCTTTGGTGAACATCATCCCCAGTCTGTCGAGAACATTTAAACAATGTGATTGGATGCTATTTAAGGCAGTAGACTTCTAAGTAATTACATTGTTTACAATAAGCCAAGTTTTTCCCCGTTTAAGTATGACATACTCTGTATTTCTTTTATGAAGTTCAATGGTGGTTTTTATATGCAAAAATTAAGATCGTTTTAACCATGTTAGAACTAGATGCTCCTTTAACCCTACTTCCTTCTGATTTTTCTTTGCTCCTCAGGGAGAAAAATACACATTGCAGTATGCTCAATTTTAACCCATTTGTGTATTCTTGTCACATACTTCTGTGTACTGCCATTGAATCCTGACCTGAAAATCCCAGCCCTCTGTTTTGGTAATAAAATCTTTTTCAAAAATAGAAATTCTTTTTTCTTCAAATTTTGTTTGTGCCATGCTGTGGCATAATTTTTACTGATGTGGAGAAATTCACAGCTCTTTTGTGATCTAAAGCAGATCTGAACGTAACATTCCAAAGATGAAAGCTGCACGAGCAGCAGCATGGAGTTCCTGGCAGAAATCTCTGTTCTCAATATCCTCTGTCAGGACAAATATTTTCAGCTACAAGCCCAATTTATGCTCTTCACAACTGAGTAGTGAAAGTGCCTGCTTCCAGATCAACTGCAACATTTTGCAGATGTGATTACACTGTTCTAAGTGGCAGCAGAATTTCATTGGTTGTGTTGGTGTCTTGTATTTGCACTATAAAAACTTCAGCCATAAAGACAAGCCACAGTTTTCAGCCTCAAATGTTTCTTGATGGACTACTGCATATAAATGTCTTAATTTTCTCACAATTTCTCTTAGAAATTACTCCCCTAAAAGCCATTAATGCAGACTGAGTGAAAAAGCAGTATTTTGATATAAACTTATAGTACATTGTGTCATCATTGTTTTTGACAAGTTTTATAGTTCCAAGATCTTTTTGCAAGAGAGCTTTTCATTTAAGTCTGACAGCTGAACATATTCTTTGTTATGACAAAGTATTGATGCTCATGTCTAAGAAAGACACTAACATGACAGAAAATGTCAGAAAAGATTTCTGTCCCCACACTAGGAAGTATATAGGTTACACTACCAGAATCTACTGTGCTCACATGTAAAAATAATACTTATTCAAATACCAAATGCCTCCCACATTTTCCTTGGCTTTTTATCATGAGGATTCTTACTAGAATAACAGCTAAACTCATCTTTGAATAATATTTGTTGAAAATGTGATGGTGCTTACAATATTTGATTTCCCTCAATTTGAGCACACGTATGCAAGAGGAATTCCGTTGTTCTCATATCCTGTTTTGTTCAGTGTTTTACTATCCTACAGCTGGCACCCAAGAAACACGGTTAAGTACCCAGTGCAAGAAACTGTCAGCATTGTACTGTTTTTAGCAACTATCCACGGGCACCACGCTCATATATACACTTCTGCAACCAAACCCCAATCTCCTACTTCAGCTATGATATACAGCATTGAATCTCCCAGCTGCAGTAGTCAGGAGAGAAAAATGTGCTCAAAGGTTTTTCTCTTTTTTTTTTTTTTTAAAAAGGGTAACACACTTCAACAATCAAAGGGTGAAACTAGCCAAAAAGTCACACAGAACTGTATTTAAAATCATTGGTTTGGGAGTACAGGGATGTGTATGTGTGGGGGTTATGTGTGGGAGAAATCCCCTTAACTAAACGCATTAGAAAAATTGAATGAATGTAAAATTCAACAGTTTAATTGGATCCCGAGGAATTATCTTGGAACCTGCAAACTGACTTCCAAGCCCTGCTAACCAACTTACCTTCATCAAATGCTTAAAGGCTTTCCTCACATTGTCAAAAGCATTTTAAGCAAGCACAGCACTCAGCTACATACCATGACAAATTTTGCCTGTAGGCTGTTAAAATGACTTTAAACTAGTGAGGCGTGTTCTTAAAATATATAAATATATATACTTTGTACATATTTCATCCCAAGTTGGCTCCCTCCTCCCTAGCTGCTTTCTTTTTTTTTTCTTTTTTTTTCTTTTTTTTTCTTTTTTCCTTTTTAGCTTTTACATCTTCAGAGTCTGGCAGGGTTATTAATTAATGAACTTGTATATTTTCCGTCTTTAACTGCTGAAGAGCGAGGAACTGTCAATCAGCGGGGACTCTCCTGAATGAGGTGAATGCTGACATTTGGCAAGTGTCATCACAGTTGCCTGCCCATGCCCTTGTAATGCTCTAAGCCAGTGACCCTTCCCGCTTTGTCACACATTTCAGGTAGCACTCAGAGATCATTGTGTGCAACTGAGGTCAACCGCCAACCAACCAAGTGCTCTGTCCTGCTCGCACAAAGCTTTCCCTGAAGGCAAGAGAAAAGAATAATAAAAGGGGGAAATGGCCTGCTGAGCAAAGGCTCTGAGTCTTTTATAACAGGAGGTCGTTTTTGATTATAGGAAGGAACCTTCAGTGGCCATGGAAACCAAAATGCCACACAAAAGCCAGAGGGTGCTTGGGAGGTAAACAAGATAGATGAAAGGTGATGGTGCTTTTAATCTCCACAATCAATGTGTTTAGGTGGGTGACTTTAATTTAATCCATGTCTGATTAACTCTCTCCCTTTGTTTACACCATTATAGAAGTTTTTCTCCTGTAAAATTTTTAAACAAATGTTAAAAAAATTCCAGAAGAGGGCTGATTGCTGCAGTGTTTTCATCCTATTCACCCCCCTGATGTAATCATGGATGTTCTCATTATCCACATAAATGCCTAATCCTTCTTACTCCTGCTAAGCTTATCCTCAGTGTTATATTTTTGAATGAGAGAGTGAAAGTTCTTATACAAATACGAATTCTTGTGACTTTCTTTTTCGGACACCTAGCAGGATGAAATAACTGGAAACAATGGCACTCAGTAAGGAAACCTTTTCCATCAAGAAGCCTTGGGGCAGTCTGGTGAAAACTGGTTTTGATTTCATTGAGTTATGAGCCCTTGAAAACTGCACATCGTACACACTTAAGCATTTTTAAATAACAGCAGTGGTTTTAATGACTGCTGAATGTTCGGAAGGAAGTTGTGCCGTGCATGCGTGCGCAGCTAATTTACCTACTTACTGAAAAATATACCCAGGGGTAGAGCTCCGAATGAACCCTGCCACATTCAGTTTGGGTTGGCTTACACAACTGAAAATTCTCTCTGACGGCTGCGCAGATTTCCACAATAATGAGCATTTTATAGTTGAGATTTTCAAAAGCCAATGCCCATTTAGGAGAACAGATCCCATTCAGGAAGGAAAGGGAAGAGAATAAAAAAAAAAAACGCCCAGAGGAATCTGTGTTCCTACAATCTTTGGAGTTAAGGAAAGGGGTACATTCAATAAGGACAGGCACTTAAGCACTTATCTCGGTCTCTGTGTCATTAGAGCATGAGTTTTAAAACCTCTCTGAATCTTATTCTGGCTCCTGGATGAAAATAAAAAGCACACTCATTCAGTTAGGCTTCCTAAACAGTCTGGAGAGAGAGAAAGATGCTTCAACATAGCATTTTCAGAAAAAAATGCCTGATCTCAGGCTGGCATCAAGCCAGAGCTCGATGTCTTTGCCATGGCAGCCAACAGCTACCTCTATCCAGCCAAAACCTAAGTCCTTTCCTGAGAGTGTCTGCCTATCTCAATTCTTTGAACATATAAAGCAGAGCTTAGTGTTGACCTGGCAGTGCTAGGTTAATGGTTGGACATGATGATCTTAAATGTCTCTTCCAACCAAAGGAATTCTGTGATTCTGTGTGTCTCATTTTAAATACAGGCAGAAGAGGCACTGTAACTCATGCTGTCCACTCTCTGTGCAACAACCTGGCAGTAAGAGTGCTCCTCTGTCTTGGAACATCTTCTAGCTCAGTGGATAGAGGCCCCATTGCGGGGTGGTGGAGAAAGAGTCAAGCCCCAGACCTAGCAGAAGAGCAGGATCTGAATCTTTCTGTTAGCACAAGAAAGCAACTAACAACATCTCTGTTTTTCCTCAGAGAGTTTTACCTGGCTGAGACGTCCTCTCAAGTGAATAACAGCAGGTCAATTAAAAATCAGGCATTGCAACATCTGTGGCCCTTTGTGGAACTAAAGACAGATAAAAAACAGGATTTAGAGAGATTTAGGTGATTAGCTGCTCCTCAGAAAGAAATATGGTGATTGGAGGCCCAGAAAGAAAAAAACGGAATAAAATACATGTGAGCTTCTAACTCTGTAACCCTGACAGAAAGATAAGGTCCCTCTGAGAAGATGTCACTTAGACTTAGCAGGGAGCAATTTGTCTGGATGCTAGGACAGAGTAATTCTTTGCTTGAGCTGCAGTAAAACTGCAAATACTTCAGGAGCTTCAAGGTAAAATAAGAATTTAGAAAAGAAAGACAAAACACAGCTTTCTGAGCTACACTTTCAGGCTAATCACCTAAATCTCTCTAAATCCTGTTTTTTATCTGTCTTTAGTTCCACAAAGGGCCACAGATGTTGCAATGCCTGATTTTTAATTGACCTGCTGTTATTCACTTGAGAGGACGTCTCAGCCAGGTAAAACTCTCTGAGGAAAAACAGAGATGTTGTTAGTTGCTTTCTTGTGCTAACAGAAAGATTCAGATCCTGCTCTTCTGCTAGGTCTGGGGCTTGACTCTTTCTCCACCACCCCGCAATGGGGCCTCTATCCACTGAGCTAGAAGATGTTCCAAGACAGACATCTGAGAGAGCTCCTCAGACTAAGGCTTTTAAATAAGGTGAGAAATGTTTCACTTTTTGTTGAATCCATGGCTCTTTGTTATTGAAGAGACTAGACCCAAGATCCTTACATGTGTCGAAGCTAGAGTTATTCTGTCTCTCTGAGTCAAGTGACATTTAAATAATTTATACAAAATGGAGCAGTATAAACAAGCAGGAAACGAAAAATACCCGCTCAAACATCTTTCTCTAACTTTCACCCTGACAGTAAAAATTTCATGTTCCGTTATCTGTGTGGTATGATCTTGGACATATATCAGGGACAAAACCAGTTCCTCTTTATTCTCTTCCACTTTGATTAGTCACAGTCAGAGATCACCTGCTGAAGCTCTTTGTTAGCAAGTCCCCATCATAGAGCTAATCAGTGTCAGAAGTCTGAATATTACACATAAATTCAAAAAGAGAAATGTCAGTATATGGGGCTTCCAGGTGTCAAATCAACAGTTATGGCCTAGAGGGGTTTTCAGTTATCAGATGAACAATTGATTTGCAGGGTCTTTTTTACCAATAAGTTTTACAACTCGTATTCATGAATCTTTCCATAGCTGAAACTTTTCAGGTCTTTCAAAACCCCAAGCTTGAAGTGTCCTGTATGTGGTATTTTGAAAGGTTCATGGTCACTCAGTTGGCACAAGGCTTGCCCTTGTGCATGTAACCTTCGTGTAAATGCAATGGGAAGCAAGGAGCTTTCCGTCTCCCCTCCTACTTGTATCAACGTAAGGGCTGCCTACAGTGGCAGTGATGCATGCTATGAAGATCCAAATTCAAATTAAACTGGCTTTAGACTACACATGATCCGGTAGGCATCTTTTAAGGAATAGTAACCTCTAACAAATTTCTTCTTTTGCCTAATTATGTTCAGGAGATGTTTCCTGAGACTCTCTGCAGCAAAGAAATTTTGGTTTGCTTTATCTAACAAACCCAAGGATTGTTGTTGACAATGTATCGTGTCACAGTGAAGCACTCACAGCACTGTTCTCACAAAGGAGCAAAGAAAAAACAAACACTGCAATCCTCCCCTAATTTTGCTGAAGTAAAACTCAACTTAGTATACTAGTCTATTTAATGAGAACCTTGTGATCGGTAATATGAGTTGGATTTGTAGAGTTCTGGCTTTGGAAATACACTGAATAAAAGAGTCTGTGAAATATTTCTCAGATAACTATGTGGCAGGGCAAGATCAGCCCAGTAGGATGGGAAAAGAAAGAGAAAGGTTTTTCCAGGACTTGGGCAGGATTCAAAGGACCTTCCATTCATCTGTCAGAGGGTCACATTCTCATTTTTGTCCTGGAATTTTTGTTGGTCTTTTTAAGAAAGTAAAGAATGACCAAAAAAAAAGGCAAAAAAAGGTGATGGAAATACACCATGTAATGGGATCAATATCTTGCTCTGTAAATGCATCACGTCGTTTAGACAGTGCATTATAGAAATAGAGGATAATGACTGAGTGGAAGAGAACAGGCTTTTTACCAACCTGAGTGGAATGTCAACAGTACAGAGACTGAGAATATTACTATGAAGAAGAGGAACTGAAAAGAAAGATGACTGAGTGCTATTTTAGATTTTGTTCTTGTCTACCAGGACTTTTGGGCCACTCACCACTGTTTATGACTGTTTCCACTTGTTTCCTTTGACTGCTGTAGCAACATGCTGCAGATGCAAAGCAATTTTTATGAATTATTTTGGGTGAATCTTCCAACACTTAAGTTGTCAACATCTCTGGTATATTCATTGTGGCCTTCCAGTGTCTCAAGGGGACCTATAAGAAAGCTAGTGAGGGGCTTTTTAGGATATTGGGTAGGGATAGGACTAGAGGGAATGGATTAAAGCTAGAGATGGATCACCACCGTGAGAGTGGTGAGACACCAGCACAGGTTGCCCAAAGAGGTGGTGGAAGCCCCATCCCTCGAAGTTTTTAGGGCCAGGTTGGATGGGGCTCTGAGCAGCCTGATCTAGTGGCGGATGTCCCTGCCCATGGCGGGGGTGTTGGAACTAGATGGTCTTTAAGGTCCCTTCCAACCCTGACAATTCTATGGTTCTATGATTCCATGATTTTAAAATACTTTATTAAAATAAAAAAAAAACTAAAGCAAAACAAAAACCCAATCACCTCCACACCCAATAACTCGAACACAGCAGAATGGATGCATTATTTGTTACATGCTCCACTCTGCTGAAAGAGTCCCCAAGTTGCAGTGAGTAAACCTGAGATTCTGAAAAAGCAAAAGATTGTTTATTTCTTCACTGTGTAGTCAGATTGTAATAGGCACAGCACCTGTATCCAGACAAACTGACAGGGTCCTGTGAAGTTACAAGTGTCCGTACTCGCTGCACAGTAACAGAAACACGACGCAGCCAATTTAAGCGACACAGTGACCACCATGAAATCTATTGACATTTTCCTTAGACTTAATGTGGATACTTAGCCAAAACTCTTTGGCTGAGCAGTTGAGCTTTATCATACTCCTTTCCTCTTCTCCCAGCTAAATACCCTTATATTTATGCTAGTGCAACACCACCTATGAGGAGGCAAGGGTAAGAAAGGTAGCTCTTTCAAAAATTAATGAGCCTTGGAAGGAAATGAAGCTGAGAGAGTATGAAAGCGTATGAATTTCTCCTATACAGAAGACTCAGCATTCATTAAACTGTAATTCTATACTGTTCAAAGCTCCAATCCACTTCAGCGGTAGATTAGTATGAGTAAGGACTGTAGAGTTCAGGGTATGTGTTTTTCTCCTGCCTGGAAAAATATATTACTACATCTGTGGATAACAAGATTAGCAAAAACATTTGTTTTGTCACAGCAACATGCACCTACCTGTGCAATAAAATTGGGTCTTGCAAGATTCTGAGTAAATAGGAGTTTTATATCCAGTATTAGATTTGGGGCCCTTTGCAATGGTAATGTTTGTAAGCATAATCTTATTTTTAGATTGTCAGATGATGGGAATCACATTAACATAACATATTAAGAATGGCAGCCTAGAGTTTTTGTTACTAGTTAATATTAGAACTTAGAAGGAGTGAAATGAATGTTCTTAAAATAATTCCATGAAGCAAGATACATTTTAATTGTTTCTTTGTTGTTCTTTTTACCTAAAAGGAATAAAAATTTACCCTTTTATGTCTTTCTTTTAAATGCAAAATGATGGAAAACTACTGGAAAACAGTAGATTACATTATTAATAGATATTTGTTACCCAGATACGGTCATCATAAATAACTTGAATTTTCCTATGACAGAGTGTTAGTTTTCTTTCTCATCCATCAAGAAATAGTATCAAAGAACTCATTTTCCAGGTCAGAATGCTAAGCAAGAGCATAATGACCTGGGTTCCTTTTGTTCTGTAAATTTCAGACTTTTTCTCACAATGTCTTCTACTGAGGGCCATTTCTTACCAAAATTTCTATTGCTATGTCTGTATCAAATGAAAGTTGCTCGTTATTGATATACTAGTGCAAACGTACTGTCTTCACAGTTACATATATATAAATAGTATTCCTAATACTGTTGCAGAATAAGCTGTACACATGCAACACAGATCATACAGAAATGACTGTACCTATTCTAATGAACCATTTTACCTAAATCACCAAATGTAAAGAAGGAAATGCAACCTTACAACTCTGAAACTGCTGTCAGATATGATGGATTGGGTTTTTTGGCTCTGTGATTGCTAAATTTACATTTAGTCTTCATTTGATTATCAGTGACACATATGGTGTTTAATGCATTATCAGTCACTAATGGATGATCAAGTAATTTCCATGATGAAAAATATCCACCACTAGAAATGGAGATTTTTAAGGAGACCAACTTTGAAAAAAACAGCTGTACAAAGGGTGATTTACCAAAAATTAAGAAGACTAAGCCAGTATTCTTTCCAGACAGCCACTGTTGCCATTTCTTAAACAATATTAATATATGCAAATAAAGTCGAGCTGATGGAACAATTCTGCTTCTCTCAGGAGTATATAGGATGTGTAGTCCCAAAATGAGAATAATGTTCAGTTGCTAGTCACAAGAGGGAGCTCAGTGCTCCACAGCTATAATAGAAATAGATCTTCACTAAGAAGTAAAATCTGAATAGTTTGTAAAAGGATATAAAATTTACAAATCAATGGCAATTTTCAGTGCTTGAATTATTTTAATTTATCTTGGATTTATGCTAGAAAAATAACCTTTGGCATCAAAGAAAGAAGACTATTTCTCACTCAGCTAGTATATATATCTCACTTTCTTCGTTTTTCATCTTCCCAGTTCCTCATATTTCCATTTCCTTTTCTAAAGTAAGGGTAAAATGGAATGGAAGCTGACAGTGTGTAACAGCAGTTTAAGGCAAAAAAAAAAAATACAATAATACTATATTAGTCTTAGGAGTGGACCAGAAACAAACTTTCTATCATGTTTGAAAGTATTCAAAACTATATTTATGGAATATTATGATATTTGAAATGATACAGTAGATAAAATGCAGAAAAATTGAAGTGGAGTTTTTCAAAAACCTCTGGTTGTACACCTGACATACCCTAGGTTGATAACTGCATGTTGTAGGTAAGATATAGAGCATCACAACAATGGGCACATATTAGTATACACCTAAATGGTCAGTTACACCAGCAGCCAAGGAATCAGAGAGCAGAAGAGGTGCCACAGAGCCATCCAGGTTATTTTTTCAATTAGCACATTTGCCTGGAATATTTTAGTTTTAAAAAACGGCATTTTTGAACTTAGGTACTGTTAACTGATAAAATTGTAGTCGAGTGGACTTGAAAGCAGTAGTATTAAGGCTAAGAATCATGAAAACTAACATGAAATTTTCAGGAAAACCAAACTTATTGCAATCTTTGGATGGACATACTCCCTGTGTTAAGTATGCCCCATAAGTTACACCATGGGAAAAAAGTATGATTTGGACATTTCAGTGTTTGCTGTTCTAGATTAAACTAGGCTGATTTTTTAACAATGATTCTTTTCTTATTTGCCTCACCCACTCCTGGTGTTGCCTGGGTGATACAGTTGTTCAGATGTTGTGGGTTTCTTTGAGTGTTTACTTACCAGTAGTGCAAAGCCTGCGGAATGGATTGGCTTGCTGAATTGGATTTATAACTGGTTTTCTTCCCCAGAATAGTGGAGAGGAATTGAAATGGTCTTGTATTTCTTCCTTCTTCCTGTAGATTCCCTTATCTTCACACGTCTCTCAACCTACACTATTTTTGACATTCTCTCCCTTTTCGCATTCTACATTCCCTGGCATGTTCCTCCCTCCTTCTTACAAAACCTACATTATCCTCATTTTTTCTTGGTCATCTGTTTTGAAAATGTCTGGTGAAATAAGCAACTTAAAAAATAGAGTCTGTACGTATCTCATCAGAAAATTATCATGATTTCGATGATTTTGTGATGATTGCAAACTAGAAACTGAAGCAAATAACCTCTGCAATATCCTTCCTAGGAAGTTCTGGATCCTGTGAGAGTTAAAGTGCTTAAATCAAGTTTAGTTCTAAAAGGTACACTTTCAGCCTATAGTCATGGACTTGGAGCCAAAAGTACTTGTTGAAATTCTACACTCTGTATTATGCAGTGCAAAATAAATAAGCCTAATGAACCCTTCCGGCCTTATGAAGATTTGCTCTTTTATTTTAGAAGGGCCACCATGTCTTACCATTTTTGGTAAGGCATGAGGTCACGTGCTGGTATGTTACTAAGGCAATTTGTTAGGAAAAATAAAAGCATGTAGTGTAATAGCATATTTCTTAAAATCTTCATTTTAAATCAATGAATTAAGATTATTTTGTTTGTAATTTTTAAGAAGCTGTTTTCTAAATATAAATAGAAAGCACTATAATTTTGGATAGCATTAGCCTGTGTTTGCATTAAGAAAAGAATAGTTTCTTATGAATATAGGCAATGATTCTATGATACATATACATAGAATAAAATACAAGATTTACATTTCCATGTATACATAACAAATATATAATATATAAAGAAAAAAAAAGATAATTAAAACTTTTCACTGAAATTGTCTTTGCCAGAACACATTAACAATTTTCTTCAAAACATTTCAGCCAGTATATGTGAACATCTGACTTTAGGACTATTCTTCCCCTCATTTTCCAGAGAAGCAGGAGGTATGTTACTGTGCTATCTGCATAGCTTTCCGTCTTTCTGTCTATTGTCAGCCCGCCTTAAACTGTAAAAATATGCTGGCCACTTTTTGATAGAAGTCTCATGAGTTTAATCAACATTAACCGACTGTTTGGAACAGCGAGACCTTGTCAGGATCCTATTTAAGGAGCATGCATGGAGAGAGCTTCTGTTGCCTTTCCTGTGTGGATGTTCAGAAGTCAAGATTCAACTACTATCTAACCAAGCAGTATTTGTGTAAATACTAGCTAATCAATACATACATGATTCAACCATAACAAACAATGCCCTTTCCTTTCCAGCAGTATGGAAAGTGGAGAATTTGGGAGGGCAATACGGATATTCCAATGTACAGAACTGGAGACACAAATCTGTAGGAAACCAGGCTTCATGAGTTGTTCTTCTCGATAACAAAGAAAATTCATATAACAGAGGAGAAGCCTTGTCATATGGATGTGAAGTAAGTTCAAAAGAGGCTGGGTGGCTTACCTTGAGAGAAAAAATGGGAAATCCTGCTTTTGAACCATCTAGATGCTCTTGTGATCAAAGCAACAAAATGAGTTATAAATTAGCACAAGACGTTTTAAGTTAATTCCAGCAACCTTTACAGGAAAGGTCTTGGCAGCCAGGGTTTGTTGGCTGTGAGATTCCTCAGCCAGAATCTTCACCTAGAGACATCCCA
>NW_009716670.1:0-37735 GCF_000703405.1 Apaloderma vittatum | reverse complement strand
CCCGCCGCTCTTCTCTGAGGGAAACCTGAGGGGGCACAGATGGTCCAACTCTACAGCCATAAAGGGACTAAGAACATCAAAGTCAAAACTTCATTTCCCTCCGACACAGCAGGTTTTGAAACAACAACAACAACAAAAAACTCCCGAACTGTCTATAGCTCAGGAAGTAACCTTAGTCCAAATTGGCAAGAACTCAGATAACTTGAATTTGGAAAATGTGCAATTAATTTACTAAATGCAAGGCGACATGGATGAGAGGATGGTCTGTATTTGAAATCAGAGAAAGTTGATTAAAAATTGTGCTTTCTACTATGAAGGAAATAGTCACCCTGAATCTATGATTTAGAGCATGATTTTATTGTACTCTCATTTGAGTGAGCAATGCCTGATTGAAAATGAAGCAAATCTAATTAATTAATATTGGCCTCCCACTATCGTGCACCAGCACCACACTCCTTGATTGACAATCCTAAACATCAGAAAAATATAGAACCCTTTATAATCAAGGATCTTATAAACAGCAAAATAATAATAATTAAAAAAACCCCAAAAAACCAAACTCCCCGAACCGTATCCTTTTGCTAAGAATAATCCAACGGTATTTTAACCGCCCAGCTGAACAGACAGGCCTTACATTGAACTCTGAAATTCGCCAAACTGGGGCTCTGGCAACGGGCCAAAGGAAGCAGGTTTCAGTGGCGTGGGCCCTCCACTGAGAACACCCCACCGCCAGTCTCCCTAAGCCGGGGCACCGTGCATTCATTTTATGTGTAGTGCTCCTGTGTCTCACAACTGCTATGCCTGATATTTTCTTTATGACTTCAGCTTATTTGCAGATTTGGCTGCAAGATGTATTTTCACACAGTACTCAATGCAAAGTCTAAAACTGAAGCTCAGAAATGCAGTCTAGAGATCTAACTGAATTAACTTGATTTCTAGAAATAATAACCTTGGCAAGACAGAAGCATCTATTCGCGTGCAGTTTTGAAAATTTTTAGTGTGTTTGATGACACCAAAAGATGTTATACCAGAAGTACATACAGCCTTAGCTGTCAGCTGGGTGAAATTGTTTCACGGATACCTGAGAGAAACATAGAGAAGCACCGAGAGTAATATTAAGTCACCAATAACAGGTAACAACCACCAACATTGGCCATGACTTGTGCAGTCTATATGATACACTGGCATTCTAACCCTACTCTTCTTACTGCAACTTCTCTTTAGAAAGCTAGCAATGATCAATATACTATTTTTTAAGGATCATTGTGCCTGAAAAGTTGAAGTGGTTGTTTTGGAGTCTTTTTTTTGGAGGGGGGACCTTTGGCATGTGTAAAGAGGAGAGTCATAAGTGCTAGTATGGTGTCTTGTGGTCTTTGCAAAGTTATGAACTGGTGGATGGAAGAAGGGATATCTGCTAGGTTGCCAAAGGTTTTCTTTTCCTTCCCTATTGAGTTTCCAAGTGTTTTGTATTTTAATCTAAGATTGTTTCAATCTTGCAAACATAAAATGGAAGTCAGCCTGCTGACAAATTACATTGTTGCAGCTGTTTATCTTCTCAATTGCTGATCAAACCTCTTTCTAATTTGTGTGTAAACTTCCAATATGAAAAAAATAATTCCTTTTTTTTCATAAATGCAAAGTACCTGTTTCAACAGATCGTTTTTCACTGTTACAAAAGACTGAATATTATTGAATGACTGAAAATAGAGGTGTTGTCAGTTTCAGAATAAAATCTCTGAACAATTAGGAGACTGCTGTGGTTGGATTTTTCCTCTGTTCATGCTATTAGGCTTTATTGCTTAAGAAGAAAATCTTATTTCTATTTCTCCACAGAAAACTATGCCAGTGATCTGATCTCAATCAATGAACTCTTAAGAGAACAGCGCAGGTGCTGGAGATGGATAAGAAGAGACGACTGGAGAAGCATAGTCATTATTTTTATTGTACAGCTCACACTGACACTTGACTGATTAATACAAAACATCCAGCTCTTTCCAGTAGCTGGGAAAAAAATTGACTTTTATCTCATCATTAACATTCCCTTCAAGTGATGAAGTATTAAACTTCTGCCTGTAAATCCAAATTGAAGTCAGACAGAATTAGTATTTTTTCACACAGTAAAACCTTAAAAAACTGCCCAACTGGATATCTTCAGGACTGCTGTTGATATCTGGAGTGAGTTCCATGGATTATACTATGACTTGCGAGAGTACTTAAGCACAGGCTTGATTTCAATCTTTGAAAAATCCCATTTCTCTCCAACAGAATTTAATCAGGCATACCAAAGTTAAGATGAAGTTGAAGCCAGAGAGCAGTCCTTCCTTAATTTGCATCTCTAGGAGTTCTGCTCCCTGGGTGTAGGTGGCTGAGCTTTTTTGAATAAATTTAGGTTTAGCAAACATTTACCTCAAGGACAGTAGGGAAAAAAATAACCAAACTGAACAAATGAAAAATATCTGTTATTATGGGACCTAAGAAGAAAGATGATACAGTAGATAATGTATTTATGAGCTTCATGGTATATTTCTGGCTGCAGTTCTCTCAAGACTATCACACCGATAACAAAGCAGTATGAAATTAATATTTCTTATGATAGTGTCCATTCAAGCTGTGATAATAATTTTATATTTTACCATGTGTGTAGAAACTTCTAGCTGCATGCAAAAATGAGCAGTCTGAAGACAAAATAGTTGTCTGAACATACAATGGTGAAAATTCTGCTGGATTCTTGCTTCACATGTAGAGCAGAAAGCACAGGTCTCATTATAATTGCCAGAGAGCCTGAATGCCTGATTTCTCTAGTGCAGCCATTCTCCTAATATTGGAACCTTATTAAAAATTACTAATAATACTACTGTAATAAAAAAGCTGCACATTGTTTGCATGGATATAGGCATTTTTATAAATGACCATTAAAGTATTCAAACATGAGTTTTATGTGTGGTTTGTATGGATAAAATGCTATAATAATGGAAAGTAGCAATAAAATAACAGTAGTCTTGGAAGGTATTTTACATGCAAAATGAATGGACACTTAAGTTTAGGCATGGGTTTAGAGGCCTAATTTACTCAGAAATGCTCATGGGGAATTCCACAAGAGAACAATAGTTTATGTTCTGATGTCTTCAATTCTGAAGTTTTTAAATTCTGTAATCACAACTGTTGGCAAGTCTGTCTCCAGGATTCTCCTGTCACTAAGAGGTTTTTTTGTTGCCTTCAGCAAAGCAGAAAAAACCTCATCAGTCTGGATTCATCATGCTAAAGGGTTTTGCTGGAAACTCATCACATGTGGTCAGTGCGGGTTGGCGAGTGACGGATTTTATTAGCAAACTCTATCCACTAACCTTACCACCAAAATCGAACCTGCCAGGGACCACTTTCCCTGACGGCCGTACTGACAGAGTCTTTGTCAAATCTGGAATGGGCAAGTAGGTTTAAACAAAAGAAGAACTGACTTAGCTGTGCGAAACTCAAAGCGTGTTTCCAATGAATCAGTACTTTGGTTCTAAGAAAAAGCTGACATAACCTTTCCTAACTGTTTTTTGTTCTGTAGTCACTTTTAAAATTCCTGGTTTGAGCCAGGTCAGTAAGTAGAAACAGAAAATGCTACAGAACTACCTTTCCTTGTGGAGTTTTTTTACCAAAAAAGGAAGTTGGATAAATTTCTCAATCTCTCAAGAATATATCTTTTTGCCACTTATACCACCAAGTTTTACAAACTCAAGATTAAGCCAACTCAAACCTAACTTCTCCATCCCTCCCCCCAAAAATGTAATTGGTGGTGACATTTTATGTCAGAAATCTCCAAACTGGATTTAGACAAGCATACACATTTCCTTAATGGTTTAAGCAATAGAAGTATCGCCAGGATTGTGCTATTATGGGAAGCTTAGCTTGACATAAATAGTCTGAGAAACATTTGTACTTTATGTTGATAGTGTCCCAATATAGCTGGGTTTGAGGGCTGGAACTTTTCTTCACTAGTCACCAAAACAACAGGAGATAGTGCTTTTATCAGTTTTATTTCAGCACATGGTAAAGAGATAATGGAAGTTCTAATTATAGCAGATATCTCTGAATCCTGAAGTGACTTAAATATAAAAACAAACACAAGCTAAACAGCAATGACGAGTCTTTATTTTAAAAAGGCGGGCCTGGAAAACTTTATGAAAAATATTCCCTGAGATTTAAGAGAGAGAAGAGCTCATGTGAGGTCTTTCAGCAATAAGAACAGGGTTTAGACTAAACACAAAATATAGATCAAAGTATAAATTTGTTTTACGGCCAATAAATGAATATAAATTAAGTAAATTAAGAAATATATGTAGCAATTAAGATTGTTGCAAACAAAATACAGACAAAATACTCGACACATCCAACACAAGTGTTGCTGAAATAACTAATCTATTTGCTCACAAGATTGCAAAGACATGTTAATTTACCGGGTTAGATAGTTAATTCATCAGGTGATGCAGCAGCTTACTAAACCTAACTGAGAGGCATGGCACAGAATCATAGAATCATTTAGGCTGGAAAAGACCTTTAAGATTAGAGACTCCAACCTTTATCCTGGCAATTTCGGGTTCACCACTAAACCATGCCACCACGCACATATCTATACATCTTTTAAATCCCTCCAGAGATGGGGACTCAACCACTTCCCTGGGTAGGCTTTTCCAGTGCTTTCAGTGAAGAAATTTTTCCTAATACTCCATCTAAACCTTCACTGACGAAACTTGCCACCATTTCAGTTTGTTCTATCACTTGTTATTTGAGAGAAGAGACTAACCCTCACCTCGCTACAGCCTCCTTCCATGTAAAAAGTGATAAAGTCTCCTCTCGGCCTTCTTTTCTCCAGACTAAACAACCCTTCAGAAACTCCTTGTAAGACTTGTTTTCAAGTCCCTTCTTCATCAGCTTCGTTGCCTTCCTTTGGACACACTGACACCTCCATGTCTTTTTTGGAATGAGGGGGGCAAAACTGAACACAGGATTCAAGATACAGCCTTACTTGTGCCAAGTACAGGGGGAAAATCACTGCCCTGATCCTGCTGACCACACTATTTCTGATACAGTCAAGGATGTTGTTGGCATTCTTGGCCACCTGGACACACTACTGGCTCACGTTCAGCTGACTGTTGACAAATAGCCCCGGGTCCTTTTCCACCTTTCAGCTCTCCAACCACTCTTCCCCAATCCTGTCTTGTTACATGGGTGTCACAGGTTAGGGCTGGGCCAGCCACTAACATGGACAGACGCTCTCTAACCCCCTCTTCCCCCTCTAAATGGGAAGGAAAGGGAATGAGGCAGAGAGACTTACGGGATAGAGAAGAAAAAAGACTACAACAGCTTTAATGAAACAATAATAGAAATAATAGTGGAATGATAAAAGTAAAGAACTATATACAACTATAGATAGTAGCCCGATATCAAATCCGACTCCCTCCCCTGATAGTAATCCCCACTGATGGGGCAGAGCAGGAGGCACTTGGGAAGCCCCAGGCACAGCGGCAGCGGGAACTGGATACAGGAGCTGGATTTGGGAACTCAGGATCCGGATCAAAAGCAGAAGGTCAGATGGAGTCCTCTCTGAACACCGTCCATTGCAGAAAAAGGGATGAAACTCTTGTGATCACTCAATTTATACTAAATATGATGTATATGGGATGGAATACTCTCGTTGGTCACTTGTCTCGTCTATTACCCCCCGGAGGTGCCACCTTTTACTTCCTTGTGACCCCTCTTACTACCCGGCACCCCCAGCGTGGCACACAAGAGCCAGCAGTGGCCTTGGTCACTATAGGAATAAGTATAAGCAAGAGCCTTTCTGCATCCCAGTCCCAGGCAGTATCTGTAAAAATCAGGTGTTATCACTGCCAGTAGCACACACTGTCTGCAAAAACATGCTGCGAACTTCAGAAAGTGCAGCCTTTTAGAAGAGACTAAACTAGAAAGTAAAAATCACTAAACAGGACTGGGTTTTTAGCTAAAACTAGGTCAATGGCTTGTTGTGACCGAAATCTAGGACCCAGCACTTGACCTGGTTGAACTTCATACGATTGGCCTTGGACCATTGATCCAGCCTGTCCAGATCCCCCTTTAGAGCCTTCCTACCCTCAAGTAGATCAACATACCTGCCCAACTTGGTGTCATCTGCAAACTTACTAAGGGTTCTCTTGATCCTCTCCTCCAGATCATTGATCAAGACATTAAACAGGACTGGCTCCAGTATTGAGACCTTCAGAACACTGCTTGTGATTAGATTTAACTCCACGTGCTCACAACTGTTTCTAAGCCTCTGCAATTCAAGAAATGATGAAGTCACTTCAAACTCCCCAGACCTAGGACATAGAAGAATAGTCCGGAGCAAATGGCTCCGTAGAATTCTGATGAGAACAGCTGAACTACTTGAAGTTCTGACCTTCAGCTCTGCCTTTGTGTTTTGTTCAGCAATGCCTTAGTGAATACTGAATATGCAGTTCATGTTGCAGATGAAGAGAACTTAAAATCTCCTTTATCTCCTAAAGGACCATGCTCATCACTAAACAAGAGAATCATCTTCCATCTTACTATTTTCCCAATGGCCCCATTTTGCTCTGTGCATTGGAAGAACTTCAGGTCAAGGCTTTGGGATGGTAAAGGTAATTTCTGAGGAGGTGGGAGCTCTAGGACTGTGTTTTCTGAAAACAAGGGTAAAGATCTTATGCATCTGGTACTCTACTAAGCAACTGTGCAAAAGTCTGAACACAACTTGTTCTTCTGCCTGTATGCTTTAAAAAAAGCTTTCCAGATGTTTAATGAGGGGACCTCATTAATAACCTCCAAATATGGGAGATTTCAAGCTGTGAAATACAGTTGCATGTAGGTTTTTATCTCAGTTGTGAAAAGATATTTGAAAGGAACAAGATTCCAAACATGCTTCATTCCTAAATATTGCTATAGCCTGACTTGAGGCTTTCTAATTCCTACTTGAAGTACTGGCATCTCTCAAATATAGAGTTTAATGCAGATGAGCACTTATCTCAGAACTATGAATGAAATTCTTAGCGTGCACACGGAACTTCAGGAGTGTTTCACAAAAACAAATCAAATACCTGTCACTCCACATTTTATGTGAGGAAGCTTTCTTCTTACCATTGCACATGTCTCGTAGAGGGCTGAGAATAAAAATCACCCATTAGATCTTACTACATTTTAGTCCTCTTTAACTGTTCATTTCCAGAAAATGATTGCATCTTTTTTAGAGGTAAGATTGCCAGGATCAGCCTGGTCTGAGGAGTGATTCCTTTCTTGATATTTTTGAAACTGCCATTAATATATCTGTGTTTTAGAGGTCATTAAGGATTTGATCCCTTAAAATTAAGCACTCTTAAGTGGTTTGTGAGGGAAAGCTCAAACCACCATCTAGTTTTGAAGATGTAGATTTTTGTCCCATAGTTATAAGCTTAACTGAAAAAATACAACATTCACGTGAGAAAAAAAGTATAAGAGGAAATTAATCCCATTTATATGGTTGATTAAAAGTTGATATGTAGTTTATACAGGGAGAAATATTTTTTCTGCTTTTTTTTCTTGTTTTGCTATTACTCACAGAATATTTACTTCATTCTTTACTGATACTTCTTTCCAAAAATCTTATGAGTAGAACAACACAGCCTAAGTTTTTAGGACATCTTAAAGGAATGTAGCAACTAGTAGGTGTATGTTTGACACTTTTAAAATCAAGAACGAGCAATTCATCTTACTTTGTATCTCTGGAAAGGGAGAATAAACTCCTTGAAGATCACATTTGAAAGTATAGATTTTTACAAGTTAGTTACTGCAGGTTTTGTTTCTTTTTCTTCCATCTGAATTCCATTCATTTTACCAGATTTACAGAGGCATGAAGTTGAAATAAAGCAGTGTTAAATCCAGCACATTTTTTAAAAAAGTACCTCTAGTGTTGTATTGATCCAAGTAAATCTATAGTCACATTCTCCTACCCTTTTGAAGACACTTTGTTTTTATCTGTCTTTAATTTGCAAGGTTTTGGGGAAGGAAAATATCACTAATTCATTTTGTAAGTTTACATAAACTGTATATCTTAGTGCAAGATAAGTAATGCATAAAATCTATTCATGCTGTTTGAACAAATTTGAGAAGACTTGCAAGGAGAGAGCTGGCAATGCATAGTTAATAGCTTGATCAGTCAAAGCACAGATTCCCAACAACTGAATCAGATTGATTCCCAGCAATCTCCAGCCACTGAATGCATTGTGATTTTGCATTATCCGTTGGAAATTGATTTAATGGCATCCCCTGAGCCCTAATCTCTTTCTTAATTGCTTATGATGTATTTTTCAGGGAAGTGGACAGCTTTGGAAAGGTTCAGTTGAAATATCTGATTTCTCATCTAGTGGCATAGACTGACTGGGAATCCAAGGATACTGGGCTTTTGTGTAACTTCCAGACAGAATTAATTGTTAGTAATTACATAACAAAACAAACAAAAAGACTCTACTGCTTTGCTTTTCATCACGTTTCTCTCCTAAAACAAAATGCAAGCATATACTTCTGAGAGAAATGGGGAGGCTAAGAAAGGAGGTAGTACTACCTCCATGCAGTAAGACTTGATTCACTGGAGAGTCTCATGGAGAAAAATATCTGATCTGTGGTGGTTGCCTACATTTGAACTTGTCGATGGTGTCCTCTTTAACAGTGGGTAAAAAAAAAAGAAAAAAAAAGGAATGATTCATCTTATCCTAATGCAGGCAGTTAAATTATGTAAATTTAATTGTTCTTTGAGAATATTTACTTCACTCTTTGGCTATGAAAGTAACTTAGTACGATTAGATCAGGTCTACATTGAAGACATCTAGACCTAGATTAGGTGAATCATTCGTTGAGGTTTTTGTCTCTACTGGTATATAAAGTAATGCCAAGGAATGCTCCTGGGTACTGGAATTCAGTCATCTATAATATACAATTATTTAAACAGCTCATGGTGTGGTTTTGGTCTGTTCCACCTAGGACTCTACCAAACAACTCCTTGACATGATTTGGGAGCACACACAGGCCAGCAGCCATTCCTAGCAGGCAATGTGAGTGTAGCCACTCTGTCTTTGAAAGTAAAAGAGTTTAAAAATACAAATGCTGTCTGCTCCTTGCCAGCTGGCCTCAGTTCCAAAAACCCATTCAAATGATGTTTAATTTCCTACTACAGATGTATCCTGAATATCTAAGTTTGAGAATAATTGCAGAGGACAATAAGCCTTCATAATGAAATATGTGACATATTTTCATCAATCTATTGGCTACAGCATCTTAGTTTATCTGTTAATGGCTAATTCATACGCAAATGAAACCAGGATGAGAAGTCTTAGAGTATTTCCATAGGATACAGTGTGAAACACAGTGAAACATGCTCCTGAATAATGTGTTGTGCTGGAAAAACATAATATGGCCTAAGTGTCTATGACTGCTCTAATTACTTCAGTACATCTTGTGCTTGAAGGTCCTGGTATGGGGAAAATAATAAAAGCAACCAACACATTTTTGGTGTTATACTCAATTTACTGTATTTTATCTACCTCTTTTTCTTGTCAAAATATTAAAATGGAAAAGTTCATGAGCCTCATGGGATATATATTAATTCAACAGCTATTGTAATATCATTCCTCTACTGTTAAAAGGTGTTTGTCTCTACAGAGTTTAATGATAGCTTACTATTTCCATTGTAACAAGACAGAGTTTTAGACCAGAGATAGGTTTTTCTGTTGTAACTAAGACTTTCACATGTGATATGGAATTATCTTCTTCTAAGTTAGACACATATGTAAACTTTGAAAAGACACCACTATGCAATAATTGCAGAGGTTTCCTCTCTAGTCTTGATTTTTATTTGTGTGCTATTATGAAAAATGTGAATGTAACAAATGTCTTCTGAAAAACAGAAAATCTGAGAGTTGATCCAAATTCTTGGGTGAATTATCCCATGACAATGACATCTGTAAAGTGTATATTTTAATGTGAAACATATATCAAGTAAATAAATTATTCCCTTTAAAGATATTAAATTCCTTATATGGAATATATACTATGTTCTCTGATTCAAACAAAAAATTACAAAGTCAATGAGAAATGAGAACAAACTGTTTGCAATTTTCTGAGATCATGAGAAACTGCTGGACCAATTCGCAATTTCAACCTACTTACTGATTTCTCAATTAATGCTCCCGTAAAATAAAGAATAAACAAGCTTTTGTCTGCCTGTTATTTAATTAGCCATAACAAAACTTTCTGAAGTGTGGTACCTCAGCAACTGAAGGTATCGTGGTTGTAGACAGGGGCCTGCCAACAACAATATGAAAAGCCTCTGAACCTTGCCAAGACTGCTCCTCAGAAAGGGTGGGGATTCTCCAAGTTTTATGAACTATTTCCTGCAGATGGGCTGGACTTCTACCTTCAACAGTATTTTAAAAAGGTAATTATCTAGCATATTCTGGGTGTATTCTCTTAATACTGTCTTGGGGTTGTTTCTGGAAAAACTCATATAATTGGACCTCCGTTCCATGTAGTAGGAGTTTTACTTCAGGGTCTCGTTTGAGTGAATTCCTACAGTTAGTTACACTGTAAACCATATTCCACTCATTTTCCACAAGCACCTGAAGGTCCTTCATGGACCTGCTGCTGGGTAGTGGTTTGGATTACTCAAGCGAAAGAGTCAGGTGCAGAAGAAATGACGCCCCTCAGTCAGAGTTCTGCTGAGAGAAGGTGGACATAGAGTGGGTAGGATATGGTGGACCAGGAAGGAAGGGGTGAACACAATCTCTACTTCTCTACTGACTGGCTGGAGCATCTGAGCTAATGCTGAGAGGGAAGCAGTTCAACGTTGATGTAAGCCCGCAGTAAATTAGTTGTATTTGGGAGCAAATAGGAAACAGGAAGGAAACTGCGCATCTCAGAAATGCTTTGCTTTCCAAGATTTTCTTGGGTAAGTGCCACTGAAGATGCCATTCTTCGCTCTGGAGAGGAGCTAAGTTAAAACATGGCTCTTGCCAGCCTCAGACAGGCAGGAGCTGCAGGAACACTTGGCCAAAGGCATGCGTGTGAGCCCATGGTTTTCATGGAGACTTTTTTGCGAGGAAAGTTCTGAAACTGTGACTCTGTTTGCAACATACTTCTAGAAAATTTATGTGTGCGGATATGCAAATAAACTATCTGGATACTTGAGGTCCTCCTTAGCCGTAAATGTATTTTTTAACAGTCATGTTATTCTAAACACACGTTTGCCTTGTAACAAAAGCAACACTAGCTGCAATACAAACTTGTCTCAGAAACGCTCCCTGTTTTCTTAGATTAAACTGATTTCTCCAGCTGCATCTATTTTAGGGTCTGATCAACTTTATACTTGGCTTTCATGCTTCCTAAAGAATGAAAACTTGTGGAGAACACATCACTCATGCAGCAGTGAAAAAGAGCAGAAACCCTCTTGAATTAGAAGTTCAATTACTATTTCATGCAAAGGGCCACCTCTGAGGACATTTGGATGAAATTTAAGAAAAAGACTGGATAGGAAGAGACTGGATAGGAGGAGAAAATTTGCAAATCAAGCTATGAAAAAAACATCTGTTACAACCTGCAGAACCTCCTAGGTAAAATCTTCAAGCATTTTAAATTTTTTCTAACATTTCTTCTTCATGTGGTTAGGCCTGTTTGCTCACTTACCGAAGTCTAATACATGTTACATGACACGAGACATGTCCAAGAAATCTATTAGCTGCTTTGTAAACCAGTGGTGCTGCCCACAACTTTCAAAACAACCATGTAAATGCAATTCATTCTCAGTGGGCAAGTTCTGTTGTCATAGTGGGTTGTTACCAATGGGAATGGAAGACACATTTGTCAGCTCTCTTTCACAGCTAATGGCCTTTGAGGAGTCTGCCACTTATGAAGGAGGTTTTTGCCCAGAATTACTCACTGGAAGACCAGAAGATTACAATGGAAAGACTTTTTTAGGCTAAATAGGAGTCAGCTTCCATCCAAAAAAGCAGGATAGCCAGTACCAGGTTTAATATTCTTTCATTCCCCATCCCCAGGCCCAGCTGCTGCACTTTATATCTGTGCTGGCCTTGTAGGTGGTCTGATTTGTGAGTCTGTGGGAAGAGCAGCTCATGGAGTTGGGTGTGTTCACTCATGGCCGTAGGAATGTTATGTAGAAGTGATGATGCCAGGCTAGAAATGAGTGGTAGGGAGATTCTGGGAGAGACTAATGTTTTTTAAGGAAACGCTTGTGAAGTTACATCTCTATTTTTTGCAGGTCTACAGTCCTTATTCCTTTAAAAGGTCGGTGCAAATTAGGTGCCAGATGGAAACCTTAGCTGTAGTATTTGGTGCTCATCTTGCAGTTCCTTTGGATAACTTTACGTGACCAGGTATGTGAGTAAGACAATGGATAACCAGGCTTCTCATGTAGGTAAGTATGTATCTGCCTCTTTAGAAGTCAAGAGAACAAACTGTGTGATGTGGTTGCTTTGAAGGTGTTATATTTTGCTTTTTAGCTGGTTCTCTGAAAAATGGGAGTTGTGCCAAGCCTTCTCAAATGGAGAATGAAGACATGCAGTTCTTATTTTGGGATACTTTTCCTTGGTGGAAGGAACGGAAGGAAGGATTTCAAAGAAGTCCAAAATGAAGGAACAGATGAAAAAATATTAATTTAATTTCTGGTTAAATATTTCAATCAGGTTTTATTTTTTATAAAAAGGAATCATTATTTAAATTTTCCTGAGTAATATTATAACCTGAGATTTCTGGTGTCTACCTGAGGAAAAAAAAATTTATAGTTTTATTTTTCATAGCTTAGCATTGGAGATAGTAAATTAATTTTATTTTTTAAATAATATTTTGGCATTCTTAAATCAAAGATTTATTTTATACTCTTCACACTAAACCTACCCCCCACCTTCCTTAAAATAGGCCTCTCAGAAAAGAAAAAAATTCAATTAAAATCTTAATGTCATTTTTAAAATGGCTTTGTAAGATGCACATCTAAACCTTCTGTTATTATCATCTCTCTCCATGTTACCAATTCAGCAACACTGTGAGTAGTTGTTGAATTTGATTTTCATTATTCCCTTTACTGTGATTCTGGATATATGACATGTGAGCTTTTTAATATTTCTTGTTTACTACATTCCTTTTTAATCGTACTAGTTCCCAAAACATGAGTAACACTAGAGCATCAGGTAAATCAAATTGGCATCAGCGAGTCTGGGTGATTATTTCTTTTAAAGCTTCCCAACACATGCTTTTGCAAAAAACAGCAACCCCTGTTGCTTATACCTTCAAAGGAACTACGTGGGTAAACCTGGGCGGCGTGTTACAAAGGCTTTATTTCAAAAAGACAGCAGCAGGAAGTGGCGAATCAGGATCCCACCTCCAGGCAAAAGAATGCCTCTTGGCCGAGGAACTAAAGATATTGTTAGTAGGATGAGTCTCAATTCTTGTATCTGGCTACTGAAATGGTCTTTCTCTGTGTCTGAGACTGAGGACAGACTCCAGCCTGATACACCCCGTTCAGTTGCTCTGGAGTTTCTGACCAAGTCTGGCACCATCCCTGCCAGCAATTAGCAAGAGCTTTAACCTAAAGCTTGAATATGATTACCATAAGCATCTACCACAGTAAATATTTCATTAGCGTGACTGTCTCATTTTCAATGTAGGTTCCATATATTTTATTTCACATCTTAAAATAATAAATTTATGTTGTCTACTGCAAATTTCAACCAGTCATCTCGAAGCAATTGGCAGACTTCAGAAAATACGTACCAATTCCCACAGTCCTTTGACTGCATCCCTTCAGTCAAATCTCATAACAAATTGAGTTAGGTTTTCCTTGAGAAATGAATGAGTAGGATTTGGATCTCTCAGAGCTGGAATAATGCTGCCAAAGCTAGAATGTTTGTGTAAGAAATATACATCCTCCTGTGGTCAGCAGAAGGAGGGAAGCAATTGTCCCCCTGTACTTGGCACTGGTGAGGCTGCACCTCGAATTCTGTGTTCAGTTTTGAGCCCCTCACTCCAAGAAAGACATGGAGGTGCTAGAGTGTGTCCAGAGAAGGGAAAAAAAGCTGGTGAAGGGTCTAGAGCACGTCTTATGAGAAGGGGCTGAGGGAATTGGGATGTCAGGGGAGACCTTGTCGCTCTCTACAACTACCTGAAAGGAGGTTGTATTGAGGTGAGGGCTGGTCTCTTCTCCGAAGTAAAAAGTGATAGGACAAGGTGAAATGGCCTCAAGTTGCACCAGTGAAGGTTTAGATTGGGTATTAAGAAAAAATTCTTCAACGAAGCAGTTGTCGAACCTTGGAAAAGTCTGCCCAGGGAAGCAGTTGAGTCACCGCCCCTGGAGGTATTTAAAAAAGGTGTAGATGTGGCGCTTAGGGACATGGTTTAGTGGTGTATCTGGCATCTCTAGGTTAATGATTGGACCTGATGATCTTAAAAATCTTTTCCAATCTAAATGATTCTATGATTCTAGAGATGGATCACCTTTGAGGAAAGGGCATTTGCCTTGCATGCACAGCAGCAAGGATTTGAAGGGGGAGCAGAAACTTTATAGACGTCTTCCACATATGGCAAAAGAGTTGAAGGCTCAGCATGGATAATAGGATGCCTGTATTAAGCAGAGGGTGACTTCTGTCTATTTATGATACTACCTGGGATTCCTCTGGCCAGAAGGGGTCAGCAATTTGGACTGGTGACTGCCTGGAAGTTCATCCTCTCAACAAGCTGCCACTTCCTGACCACATCACATGTAAATTGACTGCTAATCACTTGATACAAATGTGTTCCTAAGGTATGTCAGGCTTAGTACAAATTCTCTAAATCCCAAGTAGATGGAAACAGAGGCAATTATCTGAAGTTCCACATGTTTTAAAAATAGTACTGCTTAAAAGCATTTAGTATTATTAGACTGGATTTCCCAGAAGAAGAAATACTGCTCTGAAGTAAGATCTCCTTATGTTTTTAGCCTCTTAAATCCATCTTCTTATTACAAATTTCCTGGGGGTTTTTAATTTTTTTTTAACTTATGTTTCTACAATGGAGCCAAACAGTCTGTTATGGATATTTCTGTTAACATTAGTACATATATTTCCTAATCAAAGCAGGGAATACCCATTCAATTACATATCTATAACCAGCCCAGTAAAAATGGAGCTTAAAAAGGATGTAAAAAATTGTTATTTCTCTGTGTAGAGGGATGTGAACAAGAATGTAGCTCTTTCTGAGCCCTGGTAATTTGCATAAACTTGTCTCCGTGTGGGAGGTTCCATGAACATAGCATGAATCTGTCAAATTCCAGTCTCTCTGGTACACTTGGTGCCAATTCAAAACCTTCTAGAGACTGAAAAAAAGAATCCTAAAAACACCGTCTCCTAGCTATATGCTAGACACCAGAGTGCAGTGATAAGTGTTTCACAACATTATTAAGGGAGATTTGTTTTCTACTTTGGCTGTGTTTCACTTTCTACAGGTTTTTCCCTGATTACAAACCCATCTGCTTTATCTGCAATGGACTCTGCATCAATATTGTCACCTGCAGGCTGATGACTCCTCACAGGGCTGCCCCCACTGGAAAGAAACAATAAATTGCAATAAAACTTCTATCTGTGTACTTGGTCAAGTACAATTTGCTGGGACTTTGAAAATCTACATCTGTTCTGTGTACAATTTGTATTGCCATTTGTTACACAGATGTGTAACAAGACAAATACCTGTCCAGGCTTACATGTGATTCAGAAATGCATATGTTAATCATGCTGGTGGAAGGAGGTAAAGGAAAAGACAATAAATCAGTGTACAAATGGTTTCGCTTGGAAAGGTCTAACAGAACAGGGTTATTTTTATCCTAGGATGCTTTTAATTTGAATCAAAAATGCTTTACCACATGTTCTGCCAGCAGTTCAAAAGGATTGGTAACAAACATTTAATCTTTTTTATTCTGGGATTGGCACTAAGCCCTCATCAAAAAGCGTATGCAGTCAAACAGCTTATCTCCACTGAGCTGTTTCCCTTAATGTGTTCCTAATTATAATCCTATATATTGCTCACTGTGGCCGATTGAACAATATGGCAGTAATTTCTTTACAGGCCTTGCAGTTCTTTGAACTGCGAGTACAGAGGGCTAGAACGGAACCAGATCAATGGGATTTGAGTGCAGGGGAATCCAGCCAGATGAAATCTCTGGAGAATGCATTTCCAGCTGTTCTCCAGAAAGGGACTGGAGCAGACAGCTGGTAACTGTGCAGCCCCTTTCATACAACACCACGGATCTGTACTGCAAGGTGTAGCCCTTTATTGCATTCTGTACCTCTGGGAAGGGACTCACCCAAATTCCACACAAAGGGTGTTTTTTAACAACAGGGACAGGAGTAATAGCCTGCCCAACCCCTCCTCTTAAGATTTCATTAGGCTATTAAAAGGAATGTTTTGAAGGAATATTTGAATCAAACTTGGGCAACTGTTTCCATAAGCTGAAAGCTGTAATATAAAGCTGAGAGGAAGTAAAAGTGTTGTGCTACAGGTTTAACTATGTTTGTTTGTGGAGGGTTTTTGGAATGCATGAAGTCTGACAAGTTAAGCCCTTTCTTCTTAAAGTGCCTTTAGCCTTAGGAATTGCAAACTCTTTGCCTCCTGTTCCCTGTATGAACTCCTGGTTCATGAAGAACACAGAGAGCTGTAAAAGGACAGAGACCAAGTATATGAAAATGGTTATAACTGAAGTTATGTTTGGGCCCAAACAATTGTTTGTGTTTGCCAGCTTCTACTTATCTCTGACGAAGTGATAGAAGAAAAAAGCAGCCAGCTAAGGATTTGGTATTTTCAGTAAAGTTTCCCCTTGTGGGTTATATTCATTTATTCCTCATTGGTGCATTCACTACCTTTAATGTGATGTTTTCCCATTACCCACATACGCCTCGCAGACAGAGGGCCCAAGCAAAAGGAAATATAGTGCTTAATCTTTAAAATAAAGCAGATCAGAGAGGTAAACTCCTCAGACTAACCCTGAATAATTTGCAGACTGGGTAGCCTGGGGGTATGGATCAGCTTTAAGGTAAAAAGAAGACATTGTACAAAGTGCTTCTAGTAACCCTCCAGTTCCTCCAGAAGGGTTTTGGGCAGGTAGTGCTTGTCTCAATAGCCTCGAGCCTGGAAATTGGAAAGTGGTATGTTTCATATGTGTGTGTTGCTGGTGTTAGAGGGACTGAAAGGTAAATGAACTCATTTATACCACCCTCACAAGATTCAAACACAAAGATTACTTTTTTTAACCTCTTTCACATGTTGGCAGGTTTATTTACTGAAGCTGAGTAGAGGCATGTTGAAGTGCTATTAGAGATACAGCTGTTAGAGGTGCTCACCCTCCAGCTGTGTGTTGTGAGATGGGGCTGTGCACCCACTGGCATCAATGGGCACAACGAGGAGTAGGCACTGGGCAGCACCAGGGAGGATGGACATAGATACGGGTCGCTGCAGAAAGTCCTTCTGATTCATAGCCCATTAGAGTCATTAGGAAGACATGTTATGGTTACAGCAGGCTTCAGATCTCCTCCTGCCTATGTAATATCTTCACATCCACTGACACACAGCAAATTGTTGGGAGACTGTTCTGAACTTCTGGGTTGAATGTTTCATAAATCCCATTTATTCTGTACCTGAGTCTAACTGCCTTTGCTAAACAAGGCCAAGAGCTTCACAGTACTCCCCTCAGGCTGTTTTAAAGACCTGGTGTCTGTTAAGTCAAAGTGTGGAATAATATCACCTGAAAAAAATTGCTTAACATGCTATTACATATACCAGCAATCAATCAAATAAATTTACTGAGGGTGTTCAATTGGTCTGTCAGACAATCTAGGCTCATTGGGTCTTCCCAAGGCATAAAGACCATTGCTTTCAGAAAGTCACACTAATTTTGGTTTTTGCTCTCATATTTTGAGCCCCTCATCCCTCAATTTTGGGGATCATTGCCTGCCAGATATTTTAATTTCCCCCTGCAGACAAGTGGAAAACACAACACTGTTTGCCCATGGTTCATATCTGTCTAGGGTGCCAGCTTCTTAAGATTGTAAGACATCTCACTGGTCACTACTTCTGTTCATGTTTCCCTCCCAGTCACAACACCATAGTCACAAACTGTGATCAGATACAAAATTATGCTTTATGAAGTGAGATATATGTATTTTGCCATAATTGCCTTTGCTGCACTGTCAATTCACCAGTGACCTTGTTTTAAATTCAAACACAGACTGCACACTTTCAAATAAAAAGATAGATAGACAATTTCTTGCTGAATGATGATCCCATCACTACTGTTGAGGCTTCTAGGAAGTTTGCCTGTGACAGTCATATTATTCTGCAGATCAGCCATTCATAACTGAAAGTGTGTTTCCTGTGGTGTGGGTAATTCTGGGGCACTTTTTAGCCTTGAGAACAACTTCATGGGTAGTTTTACTTATTAATATCTTCACAGAAACAAAAGCCTGAAACTTGTTATATCACTGGCCAAGGCCAAAGATCCCTCTATTTGAACAGACAAGTTCTTTGTTAGAATCTGTGATGAGTAAAACACTGGTTGCCAGTTTCAGCTGTGCTGTTGTATGAATTACAAGCCAATAGCCTGCTTGCGGGATCTTCTAAGAAGTTAGTGTTGGTCCTCATGTCATTGTATTTCAGGATCTTTGCCTCAGTTTCCCATGTTTGTCAAATAGCTTTGCACTGTAGCATTCCCAAGTAGCCAGTTTAGGATGTTAGACTAAGCATATTTACACAAATTGTAATTTCAAAGAATTTTGTACCAATTTCACGTCTGTTAAGACATGCCTGCTATTGATAGCCTCAACTTTGATGTGACCTAACTGAACACTTTCTCACATTACTGTCTCACCCACATATATTATTATCTTCACATAGAAGTTACGTTTCTACCTGTTTAGATTTATCCCAGCTGCTCCATCTTTTCTCAAAACTTCTGGTTATGATATGCAACTTTTTCTTCTCATAATTAAACATCATCTTTATAGTCTTTTGTATCCTCCGTACCAATGAAAAATGCTACATTTTGCAGTCAAAACCCTCAGGGTCTGGAAACAACCCAAATGGTAGTCTGCAGAAACAATATTTTTCAAAGGGACTGCTGAGTGTGAACAAATATCTTCTGTTTTTCTTAGGGCACCCTGTTGAAAGCTATTTGGCATTACCCATGTTCCCCAATATGTCTCCTCTCACAGGTAGCAGAAAATTGTCCTATTCTACATATCTATTTCTCTAGATCTAACGATAGGCAGATATTTGTCTCTTTTTTAGTCTAAAGGGCTACGAAATGTATATGCAGTAGTGGTTCTTTTTTTGTTGTATGCCTTCCATAGTAATAAATAACATAGTCTGTGACAGGGTAAGAGGATCTTGACCCTGCCCTTTAAGCTCTATTCCCAGTTCTGTTGAGACTTTTCCTATTCCTACTGCCCTTTCTTATAGTAGCTTGAAATCTCTCACTGCAGTGTCAGACAATATCCATCTTCAGTAAATTTCATTCTCAGCTTAGAGCTTTTGCTTTCTGTCAAACTCCAGCTGTTTTGTCAATAGTGATATCTAGAGTCTTTGCATGGATTTGTTTTTTTCCCATTTCTTCCTGGTTCCTGTGGCCTGTTTTCTATCAGGGTGTTAATATTGCAAGCTTTTTAGCCTCAGATCAGTCACCAACTGCTATGTTGATTTTGCACTCCTGCTTCATCTCTCAGATAAGATTCACGTTTCTGTGAATCTTATATTTCTTATTACCTTTTCATGATTAGGCTTGATTGACTGAAAAGTATTAAAACCACCCAGTGCTTCAGAAACAGCTGTTGTAAAATAGGCTGTTTCTGAATTTCATTGTCTTAACTGTCACTCGTATCTCAGAGACACAGGATGAATGGTGTGTTTCAACTTCATCCAGCTACATCCTAATTTTCCAGAGAGCTACAGTTTTGACACAGGTTCTGACTGCTGCACTATTCCAACATTCACATGGCGTGTTTCTGTTAATTTCTTATTGCTTTAACATATGATAACCGTATGATAATCAGCGAACAGGTTTACAGAGGATATAACATTTAACTCAAGCCTCAGTCATACATAAAAATTTCCATTTGTGGCTTATATGACTGTTAGTTTCATAATTTTACATATAAGTAGTTAAGTCGCTTTTAGGTACAAACCCTTTTGTTATGTGTTATCACTAAAAAATATTCAACATGTTAGCAACAATTAGATTGAATGCACAATTTAGGGTTTCAGTACTTCCATTGCTAGTAGAGATGGACTTATTTTCCATTATGGACTCATTAAAATTTAAAAACTAGGATAAACATGGCCAGCAAGGATGGGAACTCACAGCTTCTCTTACAGATGACTAATCTAATCACAGAACAACACAGTAAGTTGTGTCTCTATCTTCCCTTTGACCTATAAACATTGAATTCTTATTTCAACAATAACATAACTTTGTGAGGGAGAATGTCTGGTGGCCTCATCCTGGCTTCCCACAGCCTTTGCTGCAGTGCCTAAGACCACCTTCTGGGAAATAAAAAGCAGGAAGTTTTGAATCCCCTCAGGTAGAATTTTATTCCTGTTTTCTCATTTCCCAGATAAATACTTTAACTGTTGGTGACTGCCTCCTCCTTCTGCTGTTTCCATATTTGTTAGGTGATTTCATAGCACACCACAGATTTCATCATCCTCCGCCCCCGATTTCTTAATTGAGGTGGCTTGAAAATAAAAAAGGCCAGTCATTTAGTTTAGATTCAGTTCAAGATTAGGCTGGATTCATCCCACTGAACCTTAGAATTTAACTGTGAAAGGTGGTTTCCCTTAAACTCCATCTATATTCGATGAATGTCCCAGTAGAGAAAGCGTAGGATGACGAGGCTCCTACTTTAGGTATGTCACAGCTAAGTGGTTGAAGGTAGGTGGGTAGGGGTGTCCTCTTAGACTGTTAAGGCTTTAGCTCAAAACTGAACTTACGTGCTTGCTTAAATAAACTTCTATCTGGAAAAGCACATAAGCATATGCTTGCAGTTAAACACCTAAATCTTAGGCATAGAATCCTGCAATAAATCATCTTTTTCATGATTACTGACTGTGACACATTTTTTCAAAGAGAAATGACTCCTGCACTTCTATTTTTCTGAAGTGATTTTAAACCTCCCTGTAGTAATAAAATATTTCCTACTAAGCTAAACCCTATTAAGTTTCTCAGATTTCGATGTTGTATTTCCATCCTGTCTTTCTGGTTTGGAAAATTCCTGAAGTTTGCAATTCCATTCACTTTAGTTTGGAAAGCTGACATTATATATTGTATTCAGATTACTGGTTGTATCTGAAGAATGATTATAGGAACTGCAGCAATATGAAAAACTGTTCCACTTTCTGGTTTTGCAGATGGGAAAATACAGTGTATCAATAGAAGCCTACTTAGTATTTGATCTTGTTTGATCTTCCAGTGGAACTACTCTGTCACCTTATTAGTTAGCACCTAGTAAAATTCATGTTCTTCAGCTAATGAAAATCTGGCAGTCACATTCGGGATTCTCTGAAAAAGCTGATATAATTTTTCTAAGCATAAAATATGCACAAGATACAATAAATGCAGAGATTACACTACATCTATAAAACGTAACTAGAGGTGGGATCCACCTATTCCCCAAATACAGGGAATGATTACACACCAATTAAGCAAAAAAAATGCCTTGACTTCAGGTACTGGAAAAGCAGTTGAGGTCACTGGGCAGTCTTAGCCCTCTTGACTTTGAAGGGTCAGAATTTCAACCTCTAACTCTCTCATTATGGGGAGCTTGCAGCAAGATAAAACTATATATTTTATTTCCCTATCCCTTCAGGTGAGAAACTTGAGGAGCCTCTACCCTCTCTAGGGCTCTAGCTGAACTTTATTTTCCAGGCACACTCCTTGTTTCCTATGGTCCCTTTCACTCTACTTCCCCTGTGCTAAAAATGCAACTTGTCTCCTCCTTGTCTTTCCTCACTCCACAGTGAACCTTCTTCCACCCTGTATTAGTATCTCCATAAAGAGCTTCTCCGGGCCCTTTCTCCAAGCCAGTTTAGGCATTTTTCTTTGTAAAGAGAGACCAAAGTATTTCCTTAAGGAGGAAAATATTGAATGTTTACTTCAACGGTATGCTCGTTATTTGGATTAAGGTAGAAACCAAGTAAAGTTAGATACTTATCTGACAGACAATCATTGACCCTGAAATCATTTTATATATGAGGACAATTGCATTTCAATCTCTTCTATTCAGGAACGGTCCACTGAGGTTGTCGTGTTCATCTTGATGAAATTGTAGCCAAGCAAGATCAAAATGAAACAGCTGAGGCAAAGAGTTTTATAACTGGCGCCAAAACAAATCTATGGGACCAGATTTTTTCCACCTAGATTGTTTCAGTCTAAACAGACTGAAAAGTTTTCCCCCTAGTAAGAGAGAAGCCATTAAATAAGTGATTTTAATAGCTCAGTCACCCCCAATTTATTTGGTGTCCCTTTGAGATTATCGAGTGAAACAAAAATAGTACCTTTAGAAAGTAATGAATACAGAACATATTTTCACACTTTCCAGACTTTCTCTCTGTGCTGCTCAGCCTCATTTCCTTATTTTTAATGATAAATAAATTAACATTAATTTTCAGTGTTCACAGCACGCTATATATATCAGCTAAAAAAGTAAAAATGGTTAGTAAATTCTTTTTAATGGAATGTAACATGTGCTGCCCCTTCTGTGAACTCACCACTCATTCAGGAAATTGATTTGTCAAGATGTAAAATAAAAATGCATCATTTCATCACATTTTTAGAAAATATGGGTCCAATCTTATAAAATGCAGAGAGAAGGCTCAGGTCCCTTAAAGTTTTTCACTGGAAGCACTTAGCACCTTACAGTAACAGGCTGATTTTACATGTTGTTTTAATGATCCCTTTAATGGTTCGTTCTGAAACTAGCAATGCTGAGAGTTGCAGTGCCTAATGCCCTTGTTGGACCTGGCTCTGAGCCAGCTTTATGCTTTGTGGCTTATTTGTACCCAACAATCTCACCTCAAAAAAAATATTTGTTTTCCCCAGGATGCAGGTGTTGATATAGCTGCATTGTAGGTAGGATTCCTGGATCAGGTTGTAAATCAGGGTACGGTGCTGACTGGGGAACAGAGTCCAGGCCTCGGGGCGGATCTGAACAGTTGTTCCCCTTCTCCTCTACAGTGATCCTGTGCAGCCAAGAGTGGTCCAAGAAAAGCAGCTTGTACAGGCACTATAACGTCTGGAAAACCTTGCTAATACTGATTTTCATACAAGAGGGGTAGATATATCAGACATGGCTTTCAACATCTTCCACAAGTTTTATACCAGTGCAACTGGATTTATTGAAACTTTGCTGGAGTGAAACTGATACTGCACAAAAGAGAATATGGTTCATTTGTACCTCCACTCCTTTTTTGCAATATGCAAAACAGTAATTGTCTTTGCCATGTTTTAGAATATCTTCAGTCATGACAAAATCATTCATGGACCTCTGATCTATCTGGTACTGTAATCTCCTAGTACACAGGGTTTATCATCCTCTTATTTTTCTCCAGTCTTAAAAATCAATCATCTCTGAAAATGTATTTTAGAAAGCTATTCTGTTGTTATCTGTTGTGTTTGATATTTTTGCACCTTGAATTTTGACCTTCCTCCCTGTTGATGTGTCTCCATCAATCTCCATCAGACTTCCATCAGTTCCTTCTACTAAGTGTAAAGGTTTTGAGTTCGTAATTTTCTTTTGCAGCACTAAGGTAAAAAACTCTTCTCTTTCTAAAATCTTCATCACTTTCATTCTCATCCATTGCACATCTTTCTTATTTGACACTTGGACACCTGCCAAATGCTGGAGTCCTACCTACTACTTCATTTATTCATTAATCAATTCGTTATTGTTCTGCAATTAAACTGTTAACAAAGGCCTGCAAGCCAGCAATTACACCTTATCATCTTCAGAAAAGTGTAAGAAAAGACAAAATATGCTGAATGTGGCAGGAAGAATCCACAGGAGTTTCAGAATATACCCCTATCTGATCCTTTTCTCTGGTCGTTATTCAAGTAAGACAACAGATCTTTTCTTGGAATTATGATGAAAATAGCAGACATTTTGTTGTTCCTGCCAAATTATGAGGTTGATAACTGGCAGTTGCTGTTTTCTCCTGCTGCAGATCTCAGGTAGCTACCTGCATCCTCTGTGTTCCTGTGCACACACACACCTGCCACGAAGTCAAGAAAACTCTGCTTCCAGAAACTGAGATATAGGCAATGACTCTTTTGAGCTGGCTTACTCAGTGTTTTTCATCAAAACTGTGTCTATCTGAAAACTGGTAACCTCTTACAGGTATAATCATGCAAACAAAGCATCACTTTATCTGATGAATTAGGAAATGTCAGTGTTGTTATTTTCCAGGTAGGATGTGATCCATTTCACATGTGATTCAGCACAAAGCGGAAGTGAAAACTGAGTTAATAAGTCAAGGAGAATCCTATGATCTTCACTCTGATTTAAGACAAGCTGACTAGCTCTTATCCATTCAAGGGAAATTATCTGAGTCAGGTCTGAGTAAAACCTGAGTAAGGTCCTCAGGACTCAGTCCACAGTAACTCAGAATTTCCTTTCTATTATTAGCCCAAGAATTTCGAGAAAAGTAGAAAGCAGAGACAGGATGTGTTCTATGGGGTAGTCGTATAATTTTGAGATCAAAGACTGTTAGGAACTTTTAAAAGTAGGTTTTCTGTGCTTGGTGGATTCAGAACTTTGGGGTGATATTTTTGTAAGTTACCTGGACAAACATGTAAGACAATCCAAACTGATCCTTGAAAATATGAAATTGTTTTTATTCTTTACTCATAGTTATCTACAACAGATAATCGGTTCAATAAAATGATAATGAGAAGCTCAAAAGGCAAACTGGGAGTAGAAAGGATCTGGCATAGGATATAAAAGTGCAATTACATGAATATTTCAGAGGCATCTACAACTTGTACACACATAACACCTCAGCTATTAGTCTATGAGGCATGTGCAGCAAGAGTTGACAGGCATATTTTATTTCAGAGCAGGTAGCAATTGAAGAGTGGCTTCAGTACATGGGATGGTGATGGCTGTGGTGTGACTTACACTGTTAGAATAAGGCTGTGGTGTGGCATTTGTCCAGTGGTCGAAGTGAAAACTGAAAAGTGACAGCGGTATCCTGCCAAAATCTGGTATTGTCCCACAGGCTTTTCATTTTATTCCAAAGGTCATAACATCCTGTATTCAGCCAAATCTGCTTCAAGAAATTCCTACTCGAGGAAAAACACTTTGTGACAGAATAAGTGCTATGAAGATTTTTCAATAATCTTTTAAAACAAATTTTCTTCGTACAGAAGGAGGCTGGTAAAGCAATGTCTGTGTGCAAGAAGGTGAAATCCTGTGCAAAATGTGGCACACTAAATGGATAAATCTTGTAGCTCAGCAATTTTTGTCAATGTTTCACATAGGAGGAAATCCTCTGTGACATGTATCTGATAATGGAATCATTTCATATAAGGGTGCTTACTGTATGAGGACTCTACTGTTTGCAGGGCCATACAATGAAGTACATTAGCAGCACAGCACTGGTTTAATACTGGTCATTGAAGGCTGAGCTCTGCTTTTAGTTATTGCATCAGCAGGAGTTAAAGAAGCCTTGTTCTAAAAGTAAAGGCCAGAGAGGCAGCAGAGAACTAGCAAATACTGAAGAGTGAGGCTTTTTTGCATAAGTTGGACCAGATTCCCTTTCCATTGCTGGTTTTACATACTGACTTGCGCTTCTTGTTTAGAAAAACACTCTTCACAAACCACTAGTTTTAAAAATTAGGTCTATTTTTCCACCTCTTTAGGTTCTTTCACTTCATTACCTAAGTGCCTAATCATCCTAAGTACCTAATACTTCTCATTATGTTAGTCAGTCATTTAGGGTTTGGTTATGTAATATCATTAATTCATTATGAATAAAGATTAGGACTAAAATCTACATTTCATAGGATCATAGAATCATAGAATCATAGAATGGCCTAGGCTGGAAGGGACCTTAGAGATCATCTAGTCCAACCTCCCTGTCATGGGCAGGGACGCCTCTCAACTAGATCAGGCTACTCAAGGCTCCGTCCAACTTGGCCTTGAACACCTCCAGGGAGTGAGCAGCCACAACACCTCTGGGCAATTTATTCCAAAGTCTTGCCACCCTTGTACTGAAGAATTTCTTCCTAAGATCTCATCCAAATCTATCCTCCTTGAACTTAAACCCATTTCCCCTTGTCCTATCAGTGGACACTCTTGTAAAAAGTCTGTCTCCAGCCTTCCTGTAGGTTCCCCTCAGGTATTGGAAGGCTGATCTGGAAGATGGAAAGCTTTTTTAATTTCTGAGGTCTAGGTTACTTAGTGTATGAAACTAACCCTGAGAGTGAAATAAACAGCAGCTTTCAATGAGATATAATGTTCTGCCTGATAATAAACATTAAATATAATTTCTTTTTAATCAACAGGTGCTGCCGAGCAGGTATACTGATTTAGTTCTGAAGTGAATTTCCTCCCACACTGAACTTTCCAGCTCTGTAAGAGAAACTTTGCCCTAAATATGAGGCAGAATTCAGTCATATTTCCTCCTAGAGCGCACTCGTGCTGGAACAACAGGAAGGTTGTTCATATCAAAACAGGGTGAAATGAGGGGTTTTTTTCACTGTCCAAACAGTTTTGCTGGCCCTGCAAAACGGGGCAAAATGATGGTCTCATTTTCCCAAATTCATTTGGATGGCTAACCATCTAATTCTATGCTATGATGAGGGATCTCTTGATGAAATTTCTTTTGTAGTATCACAAGGGCACTTTTTACCTTCCACAAGACTAGAGTAGCTATGTCTACACTGCCTTGACACTCTTCTGATCAGAAGTGTATGCCAATAATTTTAACTTCTGCACTTTTTATTTGTTTGCAGTCCATGCTTACACACATTTCTGAGTATGTCCTCTATGAGATATCCTAGATGGACATTTCTGCCTGTTCTACCTTACGGGATGACCCAAGTTCAAGGATGTGTATGCAGTATACTTGGGCAGGGCACAACCACAACCAGAGTTGCTCAGCAAAGTCATTCGTCCAGGATCAGGGGTCAGGTAAGCAAGCCAAGTTAGTGCCTTACTATAACAGCCTTATGTTAAATACTGCAAGCATTGATGGGAAATGTAGGCAGAGTAAGTTTGCAATGGCTCATGCTTTGTGATAATGCTCACTTGGACTCTTACTCTTTGCAAATATGATGTAGTCCTTTCATCTTACTTTTTTTTTTCTAATATTAAATCTCCTTTCAGTCTGAACTAGGATTGAAACCACTGAAAATGCCACTCTAAACTTTAGAGTCTGGGTGAAGAAAAGGCCAACTGCAATTATTTGGAAAATACCTAGACTGAACAGAAATTTTGAAGATAGAGAGATCCATGTGTCTGCATCTTGTCTTCCTATATGTTTTACCACTTGCTCAGAACAGTATCTAAAAGGAAAAAAATAAATCCCAATGGCTGTGAGAAACATGGCAGAGTTCAAACAGTGTGGTACTGTATGGGAGCACAAGGCACGCTGCATTCCAGCCTGAGCCCTCCTCATTCCCTTATGACTGTGTAAATACCAGTCTTTCAAACAGGTTTGCGCCTACTCTGTTCTTCATTCTACCAAATCTGAGCTCCTCTCTTGATCAGGCAGGAGCAGAGCATTTCAGAAAGCAATTCTTAAAAATAGTTTACATTGTGCTTCCAACAGCCAACCTTTCAGGAATGCTTCTAATCTGAATGTTGCCATAGCCTGGTCTCACTTTCTCTTCTCCCAGCAGTTTGTTGTTCTCTTTTTTGCTGTACAAACACTATTTCTTATAACAGTGTTTCTACCTTTACTTTTAGGAACTTCACTTTTCTTCTTTTTTTTTTTTCCCCCATTATTTCTATTACCTTAGTTCATTTTGTCCTTATACCCTCCAAAACTGCAAAACTCCGACCATCAGTATATCTGTCTGTCTTTGATCTCTTCATCCTCTACTCAACAATACCTCTTGAAATCACCCTCAATTAAATTCAGTAAAACATTGTCTTAAAAATATGAAGTTCATTCAAACTTTGTAACAATCAATGGATAATTAAGGGTCAAACGCTCTAGGTGGTCCAATCTATTCCTCTCCCCTCGCTGCCTCCACCTATATAAAAGCTGTGAATGCCTCTGGCATGCCAGCTGGCCCTTCCACCTGTGTTTTCTGTTTGGCTCATCAGTACACGTAGTACATGGGGCTATGGGTCTATCAGCTGGGAAGGAGGAAGGCAGGAAGAGAAGAAGGATCCTGGAAAATTCAGAGATGTTACCAACGGACATGACCTCAGGTGGGTCACAGTGTAAAAGCTGCTGTAGCTGATGGAAGAGAGGCAGACACTATGTCAGTCAGTTTTGCTGCTCAAGAGACAGCTGGCTTTCTGTGCTAAAAAGGAGAAAAGAGGTTCCTTGCTTGCTACTCGGGACTTCTTTTGGCCATTCTGTCACTAACATTGACATTTATTAGCTTTCATCTTGATTTTGATACGTGCCTGTACCATGTTATGATGACCCCCACTTGATATCTAGCCATATTGTGTGTAGGAACCAGGATTTATTTTATCTGTCATGCTTACCATATTTGCAGGAGGGATATATATTCATAGGTCAAGAAAGAACCTGGATTCCTGAACTGAAGAAAAAAGTTGTTGAAACTCCCCCCAAACTTAGTTTGAATTCACAAGCACAGTTTTCTCTTTCAAGTTTTATTAATGCAATGGTTTTCAAATCTGCAATGCTACAGCTGTACAAGTCAACTGAGAGTTTGGCAGTGCATTTTTGGTTATTATGTGTGGAATAGAGATGCCAAAAATAAGCGCGGTGAACCTCTGTGCTTATTATTTAATAAAAACATTTTTTATGTAAGCGTGGGGATTGGTGGTTTTTTTGGTATAAAGGGTAGAATTGCTGATGTATGTTTCCAGGACAATCCCCCAGTTTGTTTCTTAGCCAGAAACTTTTTGAATTATTTCCTTAAACCAAATCCTTTTCTTTCATGTAGATGCAAAGGTTTGAAAGGAATAAAACCAAACATGGACTCAGCACTTCGAGAATGCATGAAATATGCTTTTTGTCACTTAATTTTCCCAGAGTATTCATACGTGGTTACTAACCCTTGTGTAAGAAATCTCTAGGGATTTAGGAAGCGGGTTATCTCATGATCGGGAGCGTAAGCCCAAGTATTTCTCCCAATAAATGACATCTGAAGTGTTTACTGGAAAATCAGTTCCTTTGAGGTACTACAAAATGCTGCCACCTGGCAGTGCCCATGTAATAAAAAGTAATTCATGTATCAAACATCTGGTAATCACGATGAGGATGTGATGTGTGAAAGTGGTCTGGGAAGACGGAATGTTTTTTTCTGCTCACTGTGCCTAACAATGCCGAAATGTTTTTTTTTCCCCTGTCCGTTTACTTTAACAATGTGCCATTCTGTACCTCATAAGCACTTAATTTATTCCAACTCTTTGGCCTGACCTGTAATCCCCCCTCTCCTTACCCATCTGACCCATCTGTGTTTCATTTCCCACTCATCAGCATCCAAAGAGCTAGGCCCAGGCCCTGTTTGGAGCCATTAGACAGAGATTGGCACTGTTCCCTCTTCCTGCACCACATCCTCTGCTGAAAAAAATGACCATCAGATCAGAGAACAGAGCCTGCTTTGTCCCCAGCAACCAAGATCTGGAAGCACTTTCAATCATTTGCACTCTATACCCACTCAAACGCATTAATGTGATCAACATTGGGCCTGTTGTGGGCATTTTTTTCCAGCAAATAGCTTGCTAACATTCCAGGCATGTACTTCCCTGAAAACAAGACCGAGACAGGGCCCTGAATATTCAATTGGAAAATCACCAAGAGCAAGAGCTTAGCTTGGCACGGCTGGTGTTGATTCTTAATAAGTGACTTCCTAAAGCTGAGGCATGGGGCTTACAGCTTCAATGACTTGTTTGAAAAATATTTTGTAGGTGCCTCATACCACTTTATTTCCTGTGGTATGCGTCATATTGTGAGCTATTCTGAGCCAGGCTGTTTAAGCACACTAACATTTTTTTCCAAGATTGCGGTGTTTAACTAAAAATGTGCTTATACAAGATGAGCTCATAGCTATTAGTGCTGATGTAGTTTTAACTACTTGGATACCAATAGCCCAAGGCCTAAAACCTGTTGAAAAGAGGGGAACTTAAGCATTTTTGACGCAAGGCAATGGGGAAAAAATCAAAAAAGTCGGATTTTGTTCCTGGAGCATATTTGCTATAGTAAATACCTTCCAACTTCATTACAAAGTGTCACTACTGAAAGACTTACTGATATGAACAGCTGAAGAGATTTCAGACATTCAGTTAAAATTTCTTTAAAGTTTCTGCCTGTGCTACATATATTCCATCCACCAAAAGCAGCTTATATGCCCTTCTCTGAGTGCAGCTGCAGGGACTAGGTATATCCTAATGTTTTATTCATTTGAATGGGCCTTTCATTGACACAGCTATCATGACAAGGCAAGTTTGACTGTGCTAAAGGGGGTCAGCAAAGATTTTTGTCAAGGCACTCCGTTGTGGAGGGGGGTGTCTGGCTGTCACAGCGCTATTGTTCAGTGATGCACTCGTGTACGATCCCGTGTTCTTCAAGCTGAGAGAAGATGGCAGCATTTTGCATGCGACACTTGAAATGTCAAGGGGTGGGATTTTTGGAGCTTACCTTGGTGCCTAAAGAGGATTATGAACAAGTCTGTGAGGTACCTTACAGAAGCCTCAGTGCCTTCTTTCAAGGCCCAGTTTAGAGAAACTAAATCTGCCTGGATCATATCAGGTTGTGTCAGATATGAAGGCCTAACTTAAAAAAGTAAAAGAAAGGGGTTGGATATCTACAAGAAATGTTTAGACTGTTCATTTTCAAGCCAAAACTTGCATCATGGGCTTGATCTACATCTAGAAATTCAATGTAGAAGAGATAAAAATGAAGCAATCACAAGAGATAAAATGGAATGAAAAAGGGGAATGACTTGCCAATGACACGTGCCATGACCACTTTTTTAACCCAAACTATTTAAGAGACAGGGATTCATCTGTAGAATGGCTTATATTAAAGCACATTTGTACGTCTGCAATTTAATTTCATCCAGACTATTTTTCTGCATTTTGATGAGAAATAACTGAGGCAGGATTTACAGCTGAAAACGTCAACAGGAATGTTTTACCATTTTGATTAAAAGATATATTAAAAAACTTTGTTGGTGAGATTGTTTTTATTATAAATGCTTACATGTGAATTGAATTTGGACCCTTTCCTAATGCGGAACCCAGTAGTTTTTCCTGAACTAACTAAAAAAAGCTCCTACATAACTCTAGCAAATCTGCTTATCCTTTCTTATAGATTCCATTGTAATTTATGGCATTGCGTTAAAGTGGTAGTACTTTTTGACAGTGTTCAAGCGTGTATGTTTTAACTTGCACATCTGAGTCTTAGCTATGTAGATACCTCACAGGAGACACAAACCTAGATTCTGCCAGAAATTTGCTTAAATCATTGACTAGGCTAACCATCCCCTCCCACTCAGTTTTTATAAAGAATCTCTCCTCGAAATGGGTTAAGATCTCAGTGATGTATAGTTTCAGCTACAGCTACCCGCAAGCTCCCTGCAAAGCAAATTTCAAAGCTTCACATCTCTTTTATAATACACTGCTTATTAAAAATTGTGTTGCATTATGGAAAACAAGCTTCCCAATTTAGCAAAGTAATGGGAAGAGAATGCGTGTAATAGAATGTCATAACAACAGGCTCTGTAATCAATCACAGTATTTCAGGGCAAATCAAGTAATGCTAGTGATGTCTGCTGCAGTGGTGCTGAAGTTCTACCCTCATAATGTTTGAGCTGATTTGAGTTTTCCCCTTATTTGGCCCCATAACAGAGCTTTAATGTTTAACGCAGGCATAAATTCACTGTAGCCCTCAAGTGAAGACTATATTTGAGAACTGAATAGAATGCTTGAATTTACTCTCCAGATTTTTCTTCCATGATCAAGTAAAGTTCCATGTAACTTTCCTTCCCAGCATAGTGCACACAAAATCTCAGGAAATAGGAGGGCTTAATTAGGACCCTGGTTTATAGTTTCACCTGAAAAAATACATTTTAAAAATCATATATGTTTGGCTGTGCAGACTTTTTTAGTCAATAAATTCTTGCTAATTAATCACATTAACAGCACTCCTTAAAAGTTGAAGCAAAATCACAAAACAAACCAAATACTCTATAAATATAATGTATAAAGAACCATTCACTAATGCATAAACTGCATGTCTAAAAATATTTACAAATATTTATTTCCTATATCTTTCCTTTTCATTTTTTCTTTTTCTTTTTCTTTTTCTTTTTCTTTTTCTTTTTCTTTTTCTTTTTTTCTTTCTCTTTTTCTTCATCTTCTTTTTCTTCTTCTTCTTCTTTTCTTCTTCTTCTTTCTTACTTTTTTCTTCTTCTTCTTCTTCTTCTTCTTCTTCCTCTCTTTCTTTTTCTTTCACTTTTGCTCTCTCTTCTCTTTCTTTCTGTTCTTCCTTCCATCACTTTCTCTGTTATAGGCCCAATACCAAAACTGACAGCTGCTATCAGAAATATGAGTTTACTAGAAAAAGCCAAACATTTTTTAGGAGTAAAATATGTGATATCTGGTTAGATAATGTAACAATTTTCCCCTTCTATCTTTATTTAAAATGCCTGGTTTAGAATTTTAAACACAAGTGGTTGCAGGTACCCTCCCTCAGAAAAAAAGTAAAATATAAAAAGAAGTCCCATTCAATCATTGTTTTGTCCCAGGATGCTGAAAGCAGTAATCCTTGGTGCAAATGGTGGCACTGAATCCTGCATTATGATCTATGACTGTCTGATGCAGAGCTGATGGCACAAAGGCAGGATTATATTATTATGTAAAAAATAAATAAACAAACAGAAACAGTCTGGGTTTTCTAGATTATCACTTATGACAGAGCTACTTGTTTAAAAACATCATTGCAAATCCACAAAAACTTAACATTGCAGCAACTTATTAACTGGCAGACTCCTAAATCAAGGAATATGTATTTTCTGTCAGATTGTTTTGGATGAAGTATGAGAAAGAGTAAATGCAACTTGTTGGTCCTTGCCTTTATAAGGAGTAGATGATTCTTAGAGCAGAATGATTCTTCCACTTCCAGTTTCAGTGAAAAACAGTTTATTCTTTGTATATGGATGCTGTTCTTTGAGACAATCCTGAGAGACTTCCAGTTTCTTTTATCATAGGTTATCTGCGCACATAGAGTGTATTGTATTATATGTATTTCCATCGTTACATTTAGAGGATTTATATTGCTTTCCTAATGACTGAGCTTGGCATATGAAAATGTCTCTATGCATTTTTTTAAATGGAAATATTCAGAAAATTATCAGTCTATTTACTGCTGAAAAAAAGTAAGAAATCAGTTATGTTGGATGCCTGTGATATTCTGAGTTACCCTCCATTTTTCACAGCTATTTCTGAATCACTGTAGATTTTCAAAATATCCATTCCTCTTCAGCTTCTCCTCCAAGTTTCTATACTGTTTCTTAGAGTTACCAGCTTTCTAATGATAGCCTGATCCCAGGAAATCTGCAAGATGTTCACAGCAAAGGGTCCTTCTGCAATCTCATGCAATTACACTTTTTTCAGCCCATGCCATGTAGGACATACAAGGCGTGACTTTAACGTACAAAGCCTTTAAGAAAAGACAATTCCTTTAATTTTTATTATTATTCTTGTTAAACATTTTTTATTATTTTTAGATATATTAAGTCACTTGAGTATTTGTTTCAGTTGGATGAGCAAGAAGCTGCTTTAACTTTTGCCCGTCAGAATGTGCCTGTTGGAAAACCAAGACAAGCCAGTACCATTCGAATTTCGCTGACTTGGATAATGCTGCTGCATATTGTGTTCCCCACAGGCAGAGAGATTTCCAAAAGAAAATGGGCCTTTCTGCAGCCTTATGGTGCTGATGTGGTTAAATGTGGCTCTGTTGCCAGTGCAGAAATGATAACAGTCCAAGGGGATACAGAGTAGACTGGTCTGAGCACAGCTACAAATATTTTCTGTGCACCCTGGAAACAACGCTGAGCTGAGCAAAATCTGAATCATGCCTGGGTCTGTGGCAGCGTCTGTCAACATAATGGTTTCAATTGGTATCGGTAGCTGATTGCTCAAGACTTTCGTGTTTATCAAAACTTTCTGCTGTCCTTATTTTACCAAAGTTTGTATTTCACACGCCTCTTAAAAATGGGTCAGGGCTAAGGATGTGAGACAGAACTTGAGTCTGAAGTTGAACCAGAGTTTGTCTGGTCAAATGCAGTAGTTTGGAAATGATGAACTAGCAGAGACATAGGAAAGTAAAGTAATCTGTGTTGAGAAGGATGCCACTGGAAATGATGGGAACTTCTAAGAGACTAGAGTGGTAAGACTGGTGAGTCACTTAGTTTCCTTGGGTGAGCTGACAGAATATATTTTTATTCTTGAGGATTATCAAGGCACAGGATATGAATTTCATCCTTTGTTACTTCCCCTATGCCAACATTAGTATAGTCTTTCATTTTCTTCCTCAATATCTCTATATCCTTCTGAATAACATACTGAGATCAATTAACTAACGCATCTATACACTATCCCTTCTTTACTGGCTCTGGGGGACCTACAAATCACACTATCACTTCAATTTTACATTGAAGACACTCAGATGCAAGGCAATGTGTAATGGTGATTGATCTGTAGGTAAGTCCATCTTGTGCTCATGTTTCTGAAATATAATTTTTATTTTGTGTCATGTTAGATACATCGACAAGACTGCCCAGATATGATTTAGCTCCTGGGCACCTTTCCAATATATGTATCATCAGAAAGAGGGCCGGGATAGAACATCAGTAAAAGGAACAGGTCTCCTGATGTCACTCTCAGCTCGAAGACGATCAGGACAACGGCTTCTCTCTCCTCAGCAAGATCGAGCACAGTCAAGTTAGTTGTCCTCAAAATCTCAGATTTTATAGATGAATTCTAAAGCCATGCACAACACGTTGGGCACACTTCTCTTTTCGTCTATGCTTTGGTCCTACACCTACACTCATTTCTACCAGGCCTCTGCCACGTGCTGCCTGTATTGTGTTTTGAAAAGAATTAGAAGCGATGATATTCTTATAGGAAAAAATCTAAGAAGGCCTTGCCATTCCTGAAGGAAACAAGCACAGAGTTTGCTTTTTTAATTTTGTTGTCAGACTTTCCATCTCAGTATTTTCTGAGAATACCAGTTCTTCTGCTATTCAGTTCATTAGGGCAAACACCTTTCTAGAAAAAGAAGAGTGCTAATGATTTTATAGCATACAAATAGTTGAATGTGAATATTTTAATAATAGTAGTGAATATTTTTTGGCTAAGAATGACATTAAAATTGTAGTATTTCAAATCATCCTGAATTAATGTCTGATTTTCTGTTATCAAATATGTTTTTACTGTTGTGTTTAAGTCATGTTGTAGTCAGAGTTGCCTTTGATTTGGTAGCACTAATCGGGTTGTTAAAATATTGAGTGTTGCAGACTGATTGGTTGTGACTGTACCAGGAAATACGGTCTTCTATGTCTTGACCATACTCCAAAACCTCTGATTGCAGAAGTTTTTTTGTAGAGCTTAGGGAAACTGAATGACATTGATGAGATGCCACAAGATACCATAATTCAAAGCCAAAAGAAATTATCAAAGATTATGCAAACTTGAAGTTTGTTTTGTTTTATCTGTTGTTGGTTTGGTTTTTCCTTTTATTTTTTTTTTGGGAGGGCTTTTTTGGTGTTTTTTTTGGTTCCTTTTTTGTTTGGTTGGTTTTTAATTTGCATTTCCTCAGAAATGAAATGTCATTATATTTGTCCTGGAACAGAAATTATAGTAGTACCCCAAAGTTTGCAATATTCTCCTGTCTTATGGGTCCTAGAGGTTTGCTAATAATTATGGTCTTGGAAAAATTTTCCTGAAACAGGAAAGAACATTCTTTCTGGTTCTCTGTTTTTCTTTTTTTTCAGGTGACTCCTCATAACCTGCACAATGACAAAGCTACTAGTCAAGAGAACTTGCAGGTGAGAAGCCATACACAGATGGCAGCTATAGATTTTTTTGTTTGTTTTTAATCATGACCATGGATGCACTTAGAAGAAACAAACATGAAATTAGCAGGAAAATACACTTATTTGTCAGAGTAGAAAGATTAAACATACTTCGTTGCTGCTCAAGGTAATGAAGGAGTACTTAAGGAAATTTTGCATTAATAAAATAAATGCATGATTCAGTCCTAAATCAGGTCTTTTTATAAGGTCCACATAGCTAAGACAGACATTATCATGAGAAAAAGACATATTATACACTTTATACTCATACTAAACCAGTGCAAATTCTGAAACTAGCACTGAGAAGACAAGAAACAGGACTGGATGTTGAATCTGACTGTTATATCTGAAGACAGTGGGCACTTTGACATACTAATCCTTTTGCAATCCTCCCTGGTTCTGTACCACTTCATCTGTTGGACACTTTGCTTCCTTTTCCTTTTTGCTGGTTCTGTGCTCTCAGTCAGCATCTTCAGTTCAGTTATCCCCTTTTAAAATATCATATTCTCCTTCATGTGGCCATAAACATATGGTGTAGATAAACATATTCACCTTCCCCTCTTTCCTTCTCTCTCTCCACTCCTCATGGTTATGCCAAGCTGAATTGTCACTTCTTAGACTGTGTTCCATGGAACATGTGTCAATGGTGTGCAGCAGTGTTGGGTCCTCAACTTCTTCCTGCCTTGTTCCCATAAAAGGGAGAATGAGGGACACTGATAGATCTGATGGGACCTACTATTGTAACACAAAACTGAGAGGAGTGGCTGAAACCCCAGAAGGCTGTGCTGCCATTCAGAGAGACCTAGACAGGCTGGAGAGTTAAGCAGGGAGAAATTTAGTGAAACACAACAAGAGCAAGTGCAGAGTCTTGCATCTGGGAAAGAACCATCCCAAGTACCAGTATAGGTTGGGGACTGAAATGCTGGAGAGCAGCGTAGGAGAAAGGGACCTGAGGGTCCTGGTGGACAGCAGGATGACCATGAGCCAGCAATGTGCCCTCGTGGCCAAGAGGGCCAATGGCATCCTGGGCTGTATTAGAAGGGGAGTAGCTAGTAGGTTCAGAGAGGTCCTCCTGCCCCTCTACTCTGCCCTGGTGAGGCCACATCTGGAATATTGTGTCCAGTTCTGGGCCCCTCAGTTCAAGAAGGACAGGGAACAGCTTGAGAGAGTCCGGTGCAGAGCCACAAAGATGCTGAAGGGAGTGGAACATCTCCCTTATGAGGAAAGGCTGAAGGAGCCGGGTCTCTTTAGCTTGGAGAAGAGGAGGCTGAGGGGTGACCTCATAAATGTTTATAAATACGTCAAGGGGGAGTGTCAGGAGGATGGAGCCAGGCTCTTCTCAGAGACGTCCAATGACAGGACAAGAAGCAATAGATACAAGCTGGAACATAGGAGTTTCCACAA